>NC_047148.1:14626038-14871038 GCF_009829125.3 Periophthalmus magnuspinnatus
GGGCTGGATAAACTTTGTTGGGGAGAATTATGAGGAAACTTCAGCTCCAAGTTTGTCAGCTTCAGTGGAGCGCAAGAGAAAATCCATCTCTTCAACTCACTTTCATACTCTTCATATTGTTATAACTTCACTTTTCTGCAGCCTCGTCGCACTTCCAGTCTCATTCTTTCTGTATAACCATCATATTCATAAAGTAGTTTTGTTTCCATGAAAAATGAACTGAAAATAAGGCTTTTTTTTAATACAGGTCAACAATAAAATTAACCGTAAGCCTGGAAAATAAGGGAATAATGTGTTGGCATCGTTATGAATTTTGTTGTTGTTGTTTCCAACTTTGTCTGAGCCAATAACTGTGATTGCGCAGAATTTAAATGAAATAAAATGTGATGGAACAGTACAGAGAACTGACAAAAAGCAAAATCACTTGGCAAGGAATGAATAAATTTAGCAAATAAGAAAAGTGAAAAACATAATTTGTATTAACCAATTCTTTACCTCATTTAATTCTTTTTCCGTGTTGAGAAACTCTGTGACTCCACCAATCAGCTTTGAGTTCATGAACAATGCTTCTCCGTATCTAAACAAACAGGGTCATAACATTACAATCTTGAGGTGCATTTGACTGACATGTAGTTACAGTAAAGACATGTCTGACCGTGCGTTGAGGATGTCCCACTTTTCCCTGAAGTACTTCCAGGCGAGGTCACGTCCCTGAGGGTTTCTGCCCACGTGGATGATCACATCAATCACATCCTGCTCGGGGACCAGGTCAGAGCTCAGGGACAGGTTCAGTAACCTAGGCAACGGGCAAACTACAGTCACATTTGTGCTGCAGTAATGACTATGTTTACATGCACACCAAAAATCTGATCATTTTCTAGAGTTATTGCATTATTGAAATATCATGTAAACAGTTTCCTCGGATGTGATTTGTTTCTGATTGTTCACACCTGTGCAGAAGGAAATTATACAAAAGGGCAAACAAATGTGGCAAATACAAAAATGAAAGAGAAAGTCCATTACACTTTGTCTTCATTGATAAACTGATACTCATCACCAGGTGTTTATGTAAAGTCACGTAAAAAAGGACATCTATCTTTGAGGTAATCTGATTATTCTAGTTGTCAGATTTAGAAGAGTTAGTATTTTTCCCCTTTCTTTTACTTATTTTATTAATTATTATTATTATTATTATTATTATTATTTATTTTCCCATAATTTACATTCTCTATATCTTCTTTTTCTCACTAACGAATTACGAGTAGCATTCTCCTCTGCTGTCCACACCTTACCCCCTCCAGAATCACACATACACAAATACCACACATATACACACACATGCCACACACAACACAAACTTGTCACATATAACTGTAAATAGCTGTTACAGTTACAAACTGTGTTATACCTTGTGATGTCTTGGTATATCTCAGTGTATGTCTTGGAATGTCTTATTACCACTGTATATAACTGTCTAAATAAATAAATGTATTATTAATATTAATATTAATATTATTATGATTATTATTATTATTAATAATAATAATAATATAGTGGGGCAGGCCTGATAATGCGTAAAATATAAAACTGTTGAATGATTTTTAAGATGTCAGCAAAATAGAAAAACACTTGTAAATTATAAGGAACAGGAACATTCATCCATTTGTGCGCCCTTCTGCTGTGTGCAAAACTGTGCTGTTTGTTGCCCCTGTCTTTTCATTAGACCCCCAAATCAATTTTCTCTCTTTTCCCACAATCCCTCTGTGCTGAAACCATTTCCTGTGTGACCAATCAGTGTTTTGCGGCGTGCTCTTTGATTTGTGTGTGCGTACGTGTGGGTATGCGATAACAGCTATCTGAACATACAGCAGCCCTCACATAGCAGGACAGTTTACTGGGGTTGCAAAATCGATAGCATCTTGCTCTTTTTAGCCGAGGTGCACAGATCAGTCTCACTGTTTGAGCGCAGCAGACATCTATCCCCCACTTTTTGCTCAATAAGAGATAGCGAGCACTTAGCTGGTGATAAAATAGACCCCGATCAAAGCGCATCCTCACCTCACCTGCACCTTAAAGGGCAACAGTGACCAGGTTAATAGATGTTCATATGGATATATCGGGAGACAGTTGCTATGGAGTGTGAAAATGACAGTCCATTTTATGAGGCATATATCTTGTGCATAAATCTGTTGCCTGGTAACACTTTAAAATAACATTTTTATTAGCATGAACAAAACGTCATCCCGTAGACTGTACATATAAATGGACATAGCTAACCTGCTAACTGCCACGTTCCAAATAGGTAGTGATTATGGGTGCACTTCCAGCACTATCGACTCTAGATCCAATTTGCTTTACATTAGAAAACTGTAGCCCCTCGCTCTGTAACTGCTGCTGTCAGGTTTGTCATTAAGTGCTCGTATCGACGCGCTCTACATGATCCTGGTATTCTTATTTCACTACTGTGTCTGTAACTAAAGATATGAACATTAATAACAGGTGCTCTCTTTCCTTGAGGTCGTTCCCACTAGCGTTAGCAACAGATTTGATTGACAGCGTTGCTACGGGGCGTTAACTTCAACAGCTTCGCTCCAGATTGGTTCTTGATTTACTTTGATACTCGCGGTCGGAACTCCAAATTCACCTCTATAACTGCTAGCCTCAATGAGCTTTATTTGACTGGAGCCGAACGCTATGGGAGACGTCCACTTCTTTATACAGTCTATGCTCAATCCTTATGAACAAAAAGTTGATCAAGAATGATTCAGACTTAATAGCTGGATTTCGTCATTGATATTCTAACTCCTAGTCCCTTAATTAAGTCATTACTAAGCCTGAATTTGCTTCTTATGAATAAACTCTTTGTTCATGCTTTATAAAGCTATTAGAAAAGCGGTAGCCTATTGCCCTTCATTCACAGATGCTTGATTGTAGCTTGGGTACACCTAAAAATGACCAGTCAATGTGGATTCTTGTCCTAATTATGTAAGAGTTTAAGTGCTCATTCCACAGTACACACTTGGGGCTGCGGTGATGCCAATGTACAGCCTGGGGCAACATTTTCACTGCAGCTATACTTTAATTTGCAACGAGTTTCAGAGTTAGTGCAGCGCATTTATTATACACACCTGTCACTCATCGACCTACCATTCAAAATTTATATAGTGTTCATCATAGCTATAAGGTTAAAATGAGGATAAGACTTGGAACAAGCCTGACATTATCTGTAGGTATAATGTGGGTATAATGGGGATAATTACAGCATTTTCTAACTATCAAGAACATTAAATTGTGAGGTTATAGTTTTGTAGCAGAAATGTAGATGTAGAAATGGACCAATTTGCCCATATATGGTACATGAAACTGTAGAACGCTTGCTTATAACACAATTATTTTGTATTGTATTAATCCCATTAGGAGTGTCTGTCACAGCTGGAAGAAGCTTTTAAGCTTATCAAAGGTAGACAACAACATCGACTCACCCTCATTTCATTTACAAATATTTAACAATAACTGCGTTTCCATCACTTTCATTTTAATGCACATTTTGAAGTACTGCATAAGTGACAGGGCGTGTAAACACCAAATATCACATTTAGAACACTTCATTTGCATAAAGGTTTATATGCTTGCTTGTCTGTCTTAAATCTTACTAGCTGTAAGAATGTTGTTTTGTCATCTAGAACACACAACACAACACACACTGCAGCCACAACATCTTGCATTAAGCCCATGTTTTGTACCTGTTGAGGAGGAAAGTGTTGTCTGAGCAGGTCAGAGCCTCCAGGAGGATCTTCTTCTCGGACACGGCTCCAGACGAGTGAAACTTCATCCAGATAAACTCCCAAACGTCCTCGTCCATCAGGCTGACCCCTGTACAGTACACTATGTCTCTGATGTTCGGAGGGATCCTGCAAGACAACAAAGAATGCATCAAAACCCCCATATCCCCGCCATGGGAACTATAACTATTATAATTGGCTCTTACAAAGAACAGCATGAACAGTGATTGAGAGTTCGTAAAACAGTCAAGGTAATAAATGTTAAAAGGACACGCTTGGGATTAAAAATCACTCTCTCAATAGTCAGGCCTGTTCGTCTTATAAAGAATACAGTTGTAGCCTGAGGTATCTGATTAGGATGATTTCCATTGTTTGATTAAATTGAGAGGTGAGAACCAAAAGGACACGGGTGACATTTTTTGGCAAAATTTTATGTGTGAAATGGGAGCTTTTGATTACCGCTTCTAACAACTCACGACCTATAGGACCACTTTATTTGTAATAGTTTCACATCCAGCAGCAATCAGACAAGACTTAAACAGCGCCAAAAGAGCATTAAGGGTGGTGTTGTCCCAATCTGAAAATGTCAGACTTGATTTCAATACTAAGCAAAAGGCTCGATACAGATTTCAGTGCTACATTTATAACAAAAAACACAAATAGTTTCATCAATATCATCACGTGGTCTTATAGTAGTTCATATATAGATGAAGCCAACTGTAAACTATTCAGAAAACGCCAAAATGTGTTGTAATTTGTGATTTTTTAAGCGTATCAATATCAATACATTTTTTTTGACAGCCCTAATATTCAGTGATTTCTGTGTTACTAATGCAAACCTTGATAAATAACAGACTTTTAACCTAGCTACAGAAATTATTCCTTAAACTTCAAACAGCAGGATGTGCAAACCACCTGAAACATGCTTCTTGACCCTGAGAACAGCAGCGCAGCACCAGAGAGGCTGCTGCACAGTTTCTCATTGTTAGAATTTCCTCCTCACACTGATTCAACATGTGCTGCCCCAGCTGGTCACTGGCCTGGATCAACAGCAAAGAGAGAGTAAAGCCTTTTTTTTTAAAATTCAGACCTGTGCAGGCGATGGAGGACACATTAACTAACGAATGTCCTTAAAATACACCACATATCTGATCACAATCCGACACTCTCATCCGGAGAAGACATAAACTGAGTAGAAATCGTGTGCGTGTTTGTGTTGAGGGTGAATGAGGCGACGGCCATTACGTCACTTAACAACCTGGGAAATCATTTTAGAGATGCTCCACTTAAGACTGAGCAGTAGCACACATGTAGCACACATGTACAGGCGCTAATGTTGATTCAAGCAGAAACGGCCTTCTTAGAACATCTGGCAAGTGAACTGCGTGTGGATCTGTCGGGCACTTTGTTGTCCAGAGATGAAAACTGAATCTCTTCTGTCAGGGATGATAACAGTGCACGTGGACTGCTCCGGCTGACCCTTTTATTGTGCAGATACATCAATCATAAAATAAATGAATAGTTATGTCATGATAATAAAATTGCAACACACAATTTTGATATTAAAGAAAAGGCTTGACACTCTATACAATACAATGACAATCTGCAAAATGTCATTTTCAACACAGAGAGAGAGAAAAGCTTTCACGTGGCTCATGGTATGCTGTTTGGTGTGAATGACGCCTGATGTACTCTATGTGAACAAGGTCTTTCTTTCTTTCTTCTTTATTTGTAAGGAACCGTGTACAAATCCATTAATATACAAAAGAAGAGATGATTTGTATCAGATTTAGCTACTGCTACTTTCCATCTGCAGTCCTTGGGCAGGTGAACACACATTAAAATACACATTACAAAACGATTACATTATAAGACTAGCAGTTCATCATTTCACAGTGTGCTTCCTTCAGTCCAAACCAATTTATCAATCAATTAACAATCAATTATGTGCAGGTTTTTACAGTGAGACAGAACGATATAAATTAACTAGACTGGAGTGGAGACGACTGATTATCTAAAATGTACTTTTTCAATTTTTTCGACCCAAATGTAAAGCAAACAGGACTAAATCTAACAACATAAAACTGTCCAGAACTAAAACTGGAAAATTACAATAATGCACGGTGTTACTTATTTCAATTCAAACTATTTCAACAAATGTAACTGAAGTATGGTTAAGTAGGGTTAGTGGTATTGCTGCGTCTCTGCTGTCACTCACAAACATGTTGGAGAAGAGTGAATCTATATCTTACCACAACGTAATAGATTCTGGATCGGTTATCATGGGCCCTGAGGACGTCTGAGGACTTATGCATTGAGTGAGCCAAACGTGGTGAAAGAGCATTAACTATTCATGCACAAAAATGTAGCAGTTCAGCCTGAACCACAGTGACCTCAGAAAATACTATATTCTATGGACAGTTTTCCAAGTCCAAGGATTCATTGCATATTGTGCAGCATCTAATTGACCATCATTTACAGATAATAGTAGATCTAAAAATATAGATCTACTAAATCGTCTTATTTCGATTAAGGCCAGAGACTGTAACAACAACTATTGGCCACTGATGACTCATGCTTTATTATGGCCAATACTTGTAATTTCTAAAAACAACCCGAAACTTTGCAATATCCAATATATAAAACTTGCTCAATAGACATAAAACTGATGAAACTGCCTTGCCGTACTGCACTGAAAATCATACTGCTCCTCTCAGCTCTCAGAGATATAGATTAAATTGTTATGACAGACAAAGACAAAATTCCCCGTTTTCCTCTGCAGGTGGCAGTAACCCGCTCCTCACACTTTCCATCTGTGTGTTATCTTTGACTGGACAAAAATAGTTTAAAGAATTGCAGAGTTACATGCTTGCAATTTCTGGCAGCGAGTGTCTTCTCTCCTCTCTCTCCTTCCAATTAGACGCTAGCACCAAAAAGACTGTGAATTTTACCTGTAGAGCTCTTTGTTCAAAATGTAACTGTAGAATCTTATTTGCAGAAGACCCATAATTGCTACATTATTATGTTGTTTCCATTCATAAAATTAATACATAATGACAGCATAAAAACAGATTCGTGTATACACTAGTCCAGATGGCTCTATTTTCATGGAAAGCTTGTATATGCGTTTTTAAGTGTATAATTCACATCATGATGCTTTATTTTCTTTGTAAATTTACTCTCCCTCTCCTCTATCTCCAACAGTAAGCACGTTTTGCTACCATCTGCGTTCTGTCTGGGAGCTGTATAAATGCCACTCATAAAATGTTGTTGTCTCACTGATAAACCACTAAAACCATTTTCACACACAAAATGCCACATGACTCTTCTCCAGACATTATCCTGATGTCCTGTTTGTGTGAATGCTCGGACATCGTACGGTTTAACCTCAGTGTGCACCAGGTGCGTTAATCAGCTCAATGGGCGTGTCAGCACAAGGCGCACATAAGAGAGTCACAGACAACCAAGATGACTCCTGACCAACAAGGGGCCAGATTACAGCCCTGGAGTTTATGGTGCGATACAGAGATCCAGTGAACAGTGCTTAATGCTGTGAATAACCAGGTATTTGAGAGAATGCATGATTCACTTTATTTATTTATTGGTAGACCAGGTACATTTGAGAATATTTAGCCTGTGTAATACGCTACTTCTCAAAACGATTGAAAACATTTTTTTAACCATCCTATCCAGTACTGACTGTGAATGTGTAGGCCCTAGGTATAGCCTATATATAGGTGCACCTCCTCCAGTAATCCATGTGGAGCCCTCGGTCTGTGCTGTCAGGATTTTTAAGGACGTGAGACTGACACGTGGAAGCCCAGTTTGATGGACATTTGCTGCTGTGAAACACTCTGGTTGTGTGAAATATGAGAGTCAGGTCTGCAGGTAAAGTGTGTTTTTACCATCAGTGCTTTGGAAACAATGCATTATTTTATTTGTTTAAACAAGCTCTTATAGGCTAATGAATTTTATATCATGATCAAATGCCATATGTACAAAAAGCAGCCTGTCCCGCACCCAGAGTTTACACCTGTATCTCCAGCGCAGGCCTACTAATTTAACCTATACATTTGCAGGCATTCTCCTTATCATGATAATTAAGAGCGTCATCATTTTCTCTGCCTCATATTCAGTCATTATGGCAAAAATGCGACCGACACCGTTCCTGCCCACGAAATAGGCCTAGAAGAATCCCTTCTTTTTACACAGAATCCTGCGTGTGCGGCGTGTAACAAAATCCTATTCTCTTCTGCTGTCTTCACTGATAGGTTTTTAAGGTTCAGTTTGCGCAATGAATGGCACATCAAACCTCATCCATCCTATGCCTGTATCTATTTTGTATCTGAGGGAGCCGCTTTTGCAGTGCAGAGCTTTTTGCTTACATTTTTGCCTCCACCTCACATGGCTTATTTACTCAGGTGTGTGAATCTGTAAACGCCCAACAGCATGCTATGACGTGTGTGAATGAAAATGTCCGCACATGATCCTGCTAGTTAAGATTCACCATATCTTGTCCAGTGAAGGTGTGTGAAAATGGCTCATGTTTGTCATCAGCTACTTTACCATAATACACCCTTTGTTCAATTTGGCAAAGACCACATCAACATTCTGTAGTGGTGAGTGTGCTCTGTGTGTCTGAATGGTTTGTACACAATGAGAGTAGGACAAGACAATGTAGGTTATGTCCCTATGGGAGCAACAGAGTGTTTACCTGGGATCCAGAATGCACACTTCTTCAATATTTTACAAAGCTGAATCCCCCCTTTTTAACATGGCCATGACTGAAAGGTGGATGAGGCAATCAGGAACAAGCAAGATTTGTTTGTGTTAAAAAAAAAAATAAAGGAAAAAAAAATGTCACAGGGGGCTGGAAAATGTTGTTGATTTTTGCAAATTCAATGAGCGAATAATGAAATCTGAGGTGATTTGATTTGTAAATGAATAATGACACATGAGAGCCTTCATTTCATATGCGTCACTGGAAAAACATATCTTACTGCACAAACATGTTTGACCTTGCATGAGACGCAATGGAAGACCAGGGACCAGACTCAATCGGTATAGACAATACAGAGAGATATTATTCAGGATTTGACAGGCAAATGGAGTGTACCTTCACCTTAAAATTTGAATCTTCTTATTTTCTAATATATTGTAGCGTTCTGGTGTAAGGAAACTTCTTCTGGTTGTTTATTTTCTGAGCACAAGGGCTACTGTAGGCCATAACCCACGCCAAAACAAGAACAAAACAACAGCAGTCTCAACTCCTCCAGCCAGTCTCCAAAACAGACCATTAACTGACAAACAGAATCTTCCCATCATTGTCGGCATAGCAAAGTGTCACATACAAAAGCATTTACATTAAACAAAAACGCAGTTACAAGAACAACAAAAGGTGTCAACTCTGAACTAAACACAAAATATCAGGACATTACAATATAAAAATATAGGGTTGTAATATTCAAAAACTATCGACTAAAACTATGAATTAATGCTCTAAAAATGAGGTGCTGGCAAAAGCTATCCAAACTGGATCTAGTGCAAAAACTATGTACACTATGTACATACTGTAGTACATAGGAGGTATAATAAATCAAATAGGATATTCAGTCATTCCCAAAACACCTGTGTTTACCTTGCTGTGGTTGTTCATTTACAGTAAATCCTTTTAACTTAATAAAATAATTAGTTGACTAATAAAATGTTTGGTCAACTAATTACTAATAATTAATAACTTAATTAAAACACCATCAACTAATTAACAGGCAAAACAACTAAAGGAAATGAATGATTTATTAATTGAAAATCAATATTGCTGTACGTTGTTCCATGAGATTCCAACATTAAGTCAAATGTGTTGACTGGTGACTATAACAAGACTAATGGACAATAGAGGGAAAAATATAAAACTAAAACTATACTATAATATAACTAAAGAAATCATAGCATCATAAATCACCACATGTAAGACTAAAGCTCTCACTGAGATAACTCTCATTTACAGACACAAAAAGTGAACACATTTAGTATTTTGAGCACTTTTTTCAACAACTTAAAAGTTGTAGCTTCAGTTTTGAGTGACTTTGACTTAGAACTAGACTCAATCACAAAGGACTTGAACTGAAAAACTAGAGACTTGACAACAAAGCATCTGGTGCCATATGTTCATTTTCAGTTTCAAAGCTATGAAACAAACACACACTCATCCCTACTCCTTAAGCCTTAGAATTATACAAACAATAGAAATGAAAAGGTCACATATCAAAGAATTTCTATAAGCCATGTGCTAACTGTTTTTAATAATCACTGATAATTACAAAGCCCCATTTTCTGATTGCTCTGGGAAAAAGGAACAAAAGCCATAATTAGCCAAATGTCAGAGTTCTTTTCAGAACCTGGGTTTAGTGGCACCAAGTCTAGGTGTCTGCTTCCACACGTTCTGATTAAAAGGAGATTTTTATTGGACACAAAGCTGCTCAAGTGGGTCCAGTGGGAGAGGGGTCTTTTGTTGCTCAAACCCCCCACTAAGATAATCACAGCTGACCACAATTGTTGAAAAAACAAATCAAAAAGTAATCTTTTGATCCATTCACACATACCACAATGAAATCACAGTTTTATTGTTAAAATGAGCAAATTGCTATGGTGATTATCACAGTCTGCTGAAAGGGAATTTGACCTTCTGTACACTAGGAGGTCTAATACTTTGTCATAGACTCAACCATAGCTCAACCATGAACTGTATTTCACTGCCTGGCCAGAAAAAAAAAGTTCCCACCAAAAAAAAAGAAAGATCACACACTCTAATATTTCGTTGGACTGCATTTACGTTTAGATTTATTTCCATCCAGTTTTGCATTCATTTTTCACTAAGATGTTGCATTGATGATGGTAGAGACTGACCGCTGCACAGAGCCTTCTCCAGCACATCCCAAAGTTTCTCAATGGGTTTAAGGTCTGGACTCTGAAAATTATGCCAGTGTATTTAAGTATGCTCAACTAAAACAACTAAACTGCTAATAATGTTGGAATTTCAGAAATGCATTATCACGCTGTCATGCAAAACTCTAAATGTACCGGACTCAAACGTCACAAAAACAAAGTACCATTTAAATGTCCACAGTTACGTAAGCCCTGCAGCCCCCTCAACATCTGATAATTATTGTAACTGTAGTGAATGCTATACATGAGCGGGGCAGATGGGATTAAATGACTGAATGGAGCATGAAATATTGAAGTGTCACCCCTGGAGACGTCAACTCTGCATGAATGTTAACGTGAGCGCCATTCCCCACAGCAGAAAATGGGACAATTTCAAAGTGCTTCTTACACTTTAAAGGCCTACGTTAGGATGTGAAAGATTGAGAGGGAAACTTGTGCCATATGGTTCTTATGTGAACTGCTCCCATGATGCTTTCTACAAACAACACTCACACTTTGCATGAAAAACAAAGTCAAGAAGAGAATTCGGGGAAGGATATAAAAGTTATTTATGTTCTACTACAAAGCCGCTACTATCATTTGCCATTTGGGTTACGTCCTATGCCAAAAAATGAACCCCAGTTTATAATAGGGTGCAGAATAGGGTGGATTCAAACTTGTCTTGGTTTTGTCTTGATTGGGATCCAGTTTAAAGGCCCTGTACCCTATTTTTCCCATGCGTTTGAGCAAAATGTGTCTTGCACCAGCACAGATATATTGTAAAAGCAGTTCTTGAGGTCAAAATAAGTCTGTTGTGTACTGTCTGCATCTTTTTATTGAGTCTTTTATTGTATGATAATCAGGAACTGCCCATTAGAGTGCTGAAAAGTGCTCGTAAACTAACCAAGGTGACACATTATGAAGTTTTAAATGCATAAGGCCAGTGAGGATTGACTTTGGACCGCTGCGAACAGTTTAAAATGAACTAGCTAAATCAAGTACAGCGCCTTTAAAACATAATGTAGATTTGGTTTGGTCCTAATTTAGTCAAGGTTTAATCCCAGTTTAGTCCAAATTTTGATGTGGGGACAAAACTGTTTGTGAATGCAGCCATAGACTTATGGTAGTGTCAAGCTCATATGCACAAGACGACAGCATGGAGAGCATTTAATGTAAAAACTTGTGACAAAACTCTTCAATACATATAGAATTTCATGAGAAATTGTACCACTGTGATCATACTAATTTAGCTACTATAGTGAACAAACATTTCTATAATAGCTACAATAGTGACAGGCCTACATCTGTCATCACTCCACAATTAATATCTTTTGTTTATTTTTAGAGCTAGTCTTTTTATCTTCTCCCCACTGTCTGATGCAGCATCTGCTTCTATTTAAATTGCTGTTTGAAATCTAATTTAGCAGATCTCATAAAGGACCTCGAGAGGGTGAATGAGCGAGCCCACAGCAGTGCATAAAAGGACCAGTGCTCAACAAAGGGAAAGACAAATCAAACAATGCACCATCTTGATACGTTGAAATGTCTGAGAAGTATGTATTATTAACACTGTATCCAGGCAGCTGCCGAAGTTTCTGAAGTCAGATGTGTAAACTGGTCAGTTTAATAATAAAAAGTGGAATGCGTTTCCTAATAATAAATGCATGTGTATTTTGGCACCTGTTCTTGTTGCTGGAAATCCAGTCGGAGATGTAAGCCACAGCCTGGCGGTGACACTGCTTGTTCCCGAAGCTGCATGCTAACATGATGAGCTCCCTCTGTAGCTCCCTGCAGGTGTTCAAGGGCAACAAGTTAAACAGCAATCAATAAAGCCCATAGAGTGAAGTCAAATAAGGTGACAAAATGAATTCTGGGAAAGAAAAGTGCGGGCAAGGTCTTCACAGCTACATTGATAAATGCATACACTCTACGCTTCACTACACAGGCTTAGACTAATGAATTCATTATTCATAATATTTTGATGAACAAAAACAACAATATTTTGTACATTCAGAACAAGTTGAAATTTGTTATTTCACATTTTTTCTATCAACACATAAAAACAATAACTGTTTTACAGTGTCTAAAATGTTATTTATATTTTAACCATTTAAAAATAGATGTAAAACCACCAAGTATGATAAATATTAGAGAAAAAGTATATTGAAAATAAGTAGATTGTTTAGATAAATGTGTTAAATTGTATCCCACTATCGCATTTGTTTTCTGACTTAGGTGATGTTGAGGATGCATACTCAGTCTGGTATGATGCCTGCAGGATGTTGCCCTCGTTGCCAGGTCCAGGGCTGGGCCACCCCATCTGATGATAGCGGGATGCCACCTGCTTCAGCACATAGTCCTGCATACACACAGCCACCATCACAGAGTGTCAATGTAATGACTTACAAAAGGACAATAACATGGACAAAGTGTGACTAAACCAAACATGGACAATAACATGGACAGTAACATGGACAATAAGATGGGCGATAATGAAGTGTCCCTATTGTCCCTACAGTAGATTGACCAAAACAAAATATCAGCCTATGCTGGAGGTTTAAGGCCGATAGCCGATACACTATATATCAGCCTATCTCCACCTGGAGCTGTCAATGAAATTAAGATTGATAGAGACTTGTTCTGCAAGCAGAGACAATCTCAACTTTTCTTAACCAGGACTCTGCAAAAAGAGCTAAAAGAGTTGTTTCTCCAAGAAAGAAACAACAACTCTTTCAGAAAAGAAATAAACCAATTGACTGAAATTGCCATGACCAAGATACAAATAAAAGACACTAATCTCACAAATCACTTTCTCCATAGAAAAAAAAGAAATGATGTAAATATAGTTCATGCTGTGAATATTGTCAATATTGTTTGTATAAATGATTTGTAAATATCATGTGGATATTTTTATTTGTGGAAAATTGGGTTAATGGTTCATTATGAACACATGAGTGGAAATTCACAGACCTTTCCTCTAAAACACCCATTCAACCCCTAAGTCAGCACTCATGACTTCAGCTCATTGGTTTAGCCTTCCTGCACAAACTTAAGTGGACGGTGGGAGGCTTTCTCAACAGTGGAAGAGAACCTCCGAGCTTGGACTTCTAGACCCTGACCTGCCTCTACCCCATGCAGCTTGACCTCCAGCATCGACCTTCTGAAGGCGTCAGCACACCATGGACCTATTTCAGCTAGAAACATCCTGCTCCTGTTGTATGCGCACACATCACAGACCGACTTAATTGATCCATTTAGACTCAACAAATGACCTTACAAAACTCCTGGGCAGTTTATCTAATCTTTAATCTTTAGGCCCCAGTCTACAGATTCATTCACTGCATATTTCATATTCAAATGCTGTCTGTTTAATGTGCTCAATACATATTCATAAACCATAATTTGCTTTGGTGAAATGTGATGTGTGATAAAATGTGATATGGTGCAATAATTTACACACCTTCACAGCATTGTTAAATTAATTATTAAATAATTAATTCATTTAGATAATTGATTATACTGGATTGATAATGTTTCTCAACTTTTGTTATCAAGTGCCTCAAAACACTCACAAAGGCCACATGAGTCCAGCTTTAACTTAGAACAAAACTAAATCAGATTTATTATATCAATTACCCCTTTTAATATCTCATTCAACAATAACATGGACAATAACATGGACAATAACATAGACAATAACGTGGGCACGACAGTGAGTGTGGTCTCATTTACACTGAACAGGCTGTACTCGTCGGTGCGGTCCAGAAGTTTGTCCAGCTGGTACAGCACTCGGCTGGCAGCGTGCCATGGCAAGAAGGAAGACTCCTCCGGCAGGTAGCCGATGAGCTGCAGTGGAATGTTCTGGGGGATGTACCCTGCCCTGCAAGTCAGAACACAAACACTAGTCGTTATTATAATGTGCGTATTATTATTATAGATATTTCAACAACCAATCCTAATGTACTGTGGAGTTACGTCCATGATGGTCAAACAGACACAAAGATTAAACTGGGACTACAGTTAAATTGAGTCTGGGGCAGACCACTTGGCCTGCAATAAAAAGCAAGTCAATTAATTAAATCCTAAAAGAGTTTGAGAAATACGTGAATATGCAGTACTACAACACTATCACAAAAATAACAATGTTGACAAAAATAGTAAACACAATGGCCACTACAATTTCACTGAAATATATCCAAAAGTCTGAAAATGAATACTGTAAAATGCTTATTGTTCAATGATAACAACACCTAGTAATAAAGAACAATTGCTAAGATGGGACTTTTAGCTGTTAAAATACCAATTACGATAAATAAATATTATAACAATATTTACTGAATAAAATCCCTAGTCTTTCTATGTCTAGACAGTTTAACAGTGTCAATCTGAGCATGAGCCTGCAGAAAGTTAAAAGTGGCCTCTAAATAGCAGCACAGCACCCACAGCTGAGGTGAGACCCACCTGCTCATGAATAATAACCTCTCCTTTGTGCATTCGTTGATATTCATGATGTTTTGGCGGAGCACTATGTTGCTTCCTCATATGACCTTCAGCTCCGCCCACCCATCATGAATATTAAAGGGGTGGGCAGCTGAGGCCGCACTGTCGCTCACACAAAAGTATTCTCAGTTTTTATTAGGTGTCATTATTGTTGAGGTGCAGTTGGGAGTTATGTGATGAAAAGATGATATGACATGATCAGTGCCACAGTGACACACTCTGTGACCTCTTTAGCAGCTGTCCGTCAAACTCTGGAGCTCCCTGACATGAAGAAACTGCCTTATCTCATATTTGGAAACCAACAAGTGAGGGTTGCAGGAGGTCTTAATTAGTATTTTGTTATTTTATTTTCACAGACTAAAGAGCTAAAGTAAAAGCTAAGCCTACTTCTGAAAACTGCTGTGTTTCAGATAAGTCTTTTCGCGGCTGAGGAACCCTGGATTTCCATAATCTGCCTCATGCACAGCTCAACCAACCTCCACACATTCATCTCTATTCCCATCATGCACCTGGCCTATGAGAAATTACCATAATCCATCCAGCCTGCAGAGACTTCCTGTTTACAGCGCTCTGAACTGAGCTCCAAACAGTGTGATCCTGGGACAGTGTTGCTGTAGCAACCTGATCCATTTGTGTCCATCTCTGTTTTCCACTTGTCCACTCCTCATCTATCCTGCGTCTGCTGCTGCAGATGTGGACTGTCACATCACTATTCTCACGTCAGTCTTTGTCATGGAGCCCGCAGTCACAATAAAGAAAAAGCTTTAGGCTGTCAGTCCAAATCTGACAACTTTCTACAAGCCTACTGCAGTTTTCTTCTGTTCTCTTCACAGAGGCGTCACAGTGACTGTGTAGTGAAGGGCGGGCTCTGGAGGACACTGGACAAAGTGTGTGTGAACTCAGCATGTTCCCTATAAAGGCGATTATAGATTATTTCATTTCCTCCACTCTCTGTGGCAGTGTCTCTGTGTCCCTGCCTGAGCCGCCGCCTTAACAAGCTCATTAACTCTTTAACATTGTTAAGGCTCTGTTAATTGTTTGTCCATTAGCCATTAGCAGGGCTCACTAGAGAGCTAATGAGTGACTGCAGCGGCCATAGAGGGGCTTCATCTATCACTGTTTCAGTGCGTACGCGCTTAGATGCACTCATTTATTTACACTAAACTAGCCTCACACTGTGGCACATACACAGAGGACTGTGCTGTCACCAATCAGCATTTACTGCAAAGAGGATTGCTCACGTTTAACTCAATCGAACTGTGCGACTACAAGGGCCCAGGAGATTAGCTGAGATTAAAGATCACTACCATTGTTTTCAATTTAATTAGAGGAATTAGGAAAGTAGAGTAGGTGAGAAATAAGATGGTTAACTGTATTTACAACAAAGTAAAAAAGCAAAGACAGCAACTTCCCCTCCACTGCTAAGCAACTAAGCACATAGCGTTTTCCATCTCACCTTGAATTTACCACAGAAAAACATTAAAAGTAAGCATTTATAAAAAATTTACCAGAGCCCGCAACCAGACAATCATCTGTTAGCATTGTGGCAATGCAGTTAGCACTGCCACAATGCTAACGGCTTTTGCAATGTTGATTTGCTTTACAAGTAAATCAAACATGCAGCCTTTTGCTAGTCGAACTCCACGTCTCATGTTGTTACCATCTGAAGAGCTCACTCCATGGAAGTAATGAGCACACACTGCAACTTTAAGTTCTATACCTGTATGTCAGGACCAACCAATTCTCATTTTATTTTATCGGTGCATAATGGTTTCACTTCACGTCATCAGTGGTATTAATTAAACAATCTAGCAGGTTCGCTGAATCACTGAATGAAACACCTGCTGCTTCAGCTCAAATTTAGCACCTTTATAGATGAATGAACTCATAACTGGCACACATTAATCCACATTAGTGCTGGCTCTAATTAGCAGAATAAATCTACTCCCCTGTGTGAGTGAACAAAACAAACCCAAAAAAGTTTAGCGCGAGTTGCCATGACGACAGATGTAGGGCTGAAGTGCGCACATCTGCCCTCACTACCGATAATGACGAATGTGTAGTTACGTTTCTTTGTTGTGCGAATGGAAGTCTCCTGCTGAGCTTTTAACTGAAACGCACACACACACACTTACTGACAACACATTTGTCTCATTAGACATGACGGAGGACAGATGGCTGCAGAAGAGATGCACAGGCCTCTTCTCTGGGTTGAGTTATCGTGTCCATGTCACAGTAGATTTTGGTTACAGAGCTGAAAAAACCTTGGGGCAGTAAACATCACATATGAGGAATGAGGTGCGCCCGGACCTCTTTGCTTTCTCTGCGGCGGCACACTCACTTAGAGCTCATTCATCAGCCTGTGTTCGCACGTAGAGAGACTGGAGCCATGGGGATGTGAGTATTAAAAACCCGATCCACAGACTTTTAACAGCTAAAGTCTAAAATCTTAATTCTTATTCAAAGCCCTGAATGCTGAAAGGAAAGACAGGGAGAATTTATCAAAAAAAATTTTTTTCCATCTTTAAGACAAATACAATAGTTCTTGTTACTTTGTGGAATTTAAAGATATGACCAACACAACACAGAAAAACTGAACGCAGAACTCAAGACCATTTAGAGCAGGGGCCTCCAAACTCTCCACCCCCTTCCAAGGGATTTCTGAATTATAGGTATTGTGCTGAATAACTCAAATTTAATTAAATGCCCATTACCACTGTAAACGTATCATATTGATGCCTAACTTTGCACGTGAATAAATGGATAATGTTTTAGGTTTTATAGGCATCTAACTGTACCATGTCCAAGAGTATATATCCTCAATTCTTGCAGGTGCTAAAATAAGCTCTCTGGTATATCTGTTTTGTCGGAGGAGACCCCTGATTTAGAGAGAGGCTCAAACCAGAGGCGATTGACCAGATATGAATGTTTGCTCCGTGTGACTGTATCTTTGTTGCAAATACAAGGGTAGAAGTGAAAAAAAAGAAGCAATAAAAAGAAAACAAGTATTAAATCAAAATCTCTAAAGACTCCTGTTTCAATTCACAATCTAATAAAACATGTCCTTTTTTCACTCGCAAGGGCCATTTATTTAAGCGTCATTTCCTAATTAATTTGAGGGCAGAAAAGTGCAAATACCATTTAGTCTAGTAATCAGCCATGAATGCAGCATACCAGAAAGCAATCAGAGGGTACAGCGCAACACCAAACAAACAGGGGCAAATGGATAACAGACAAACTTCAAGTTCAAATGAGATGATTGTAAAAGCTTCAAAATTGTCAATACTAACATCTGTCTGACTGTTTGACAATAACACTTTATTGTCAAAAGAATTTGTCATCTAGGAGAGACCAACATAAAAAAAATTCGAAACCCAAAAAATCACACATTTCTTACTTGTGACAATATCACAGTATAATACTTCTAATTGCAAAGTTTCTTATTTTTGTAGACTTGATAACCTTCCCTGAACTGACAAAAATGACACGAGACAGGCTTCAAAAACAGACAGACCTTATTGGAAATCAATAATGAAGAGAGAAGAGCAGACAGAAACAGTGGGCTGGCCTGGGTAAACAGGCTGTTTTACAAGCTGAAGTATAGACAGAGGAGCTGACAGGATCGCCTGTATAAACATCAAATAAATGAGACGCTAAAGAAGATGTTAGGGCAATGTTAGCACTCACCTGGCCAGATTGAAGGCATCATCGATCAGACCTGCTCGGTTTCCAATGGAGATGATCTGAGAGACAGGACGTGGATGTAAGTTTGACATGTAAATATACACAGGTTACCATCATTAAAAACAAACAAACTAGGTCTCTAGGCCTTCAGTCTTTTAGTTAATTCATCCATCAAAGGTGCATGATTTGTATTGGTCGACAAATCAATGTATTTAGATGGTAAGGGTTTATAATAATAATAATAATAATAATGGCTAACACTTGTAATGCGCTTTTTCAAAGCCTCTCAAAGCGCTACACTATAGTCATTATTCATTCATTTCCACACTTGGTGATGGTAAGCTACTATTGTAGCCACAGCTGCCCTGGGGCAGACTGACGGATTTATATGAGACAACAGCAGAAAGGAGAAAAGAGAGAGTGAGTTAGCTGAAGATTTGATATTTTTTGTATTTATATGTAAAAAGACAGCTTAAACTCGTGATTCACAAGTTTAATCTGCTTTTACATAAATACATTGTTTTCTAATACTTTTACCAGCATAAATAGTTTTTGCCATAATAAAAACACATGTAGACAGAAGTAGTCGCTCACCTGTGGATTGGAGTGTAGCTGCTGAATGAGGAGTTTCCAGTTCTGGAGGTCATAGTTGACTCTGAAATAACCCGTCTGATTGATGTTACCGAGTAACCACGTGTTCTCGTGAACCTCACCTATTCTGTGCATTTCTGCAAACATTAAGCAGACAAATGGCATTGCCATTTTACTTTAAACAGCCTTTATTTGTTTAATTACAATTAATACAATGGGTTTTAATCAGAGAATAAGGAAGCTAACTTGGCATTTTTGTTTGTTTAATTACTTACTTATCCAGCCAACAAACAAGACTTTGGCACAGACTTGGCTGCTCTGTGTGCCCGCAGGGTCAGACAATATCATTGTTATCGAAGTTTATTTATTTTAACCATAAATACAAACCAAAGTTCTTTACTTGGTAATATCACAACTTCAGTAGATCTTCATGTTTTTCTTTGGAGGTTTAGCATAAAGCTACATATAGAGGTAAATTTAGGCCACTCCAATAGAGATAATGGAAGACATTAGCTGAGTGTATCGAACAAGTGAAAGTGGACCCTGTTCTGGCCAACTGAACACAATCACACAGTCTGAAAGGAGCTGAGAGGAGTTTCTGTAAATGAGTATATGTGATGTACCCTACTTTAACACCTGCCGTGTTTTGTTCACTAGTCTAACATCACTTTCCTGCAAAGAAAAGCGCCTTTCTCTTGAGAAAATGAGGTTGTGAGCTTTAGCGGAGCAGCGAGTACAGTTGGTCGCTGCAGAACAACCAACAGAAAAAAAACAAGGAAAATAGCTGTTGACCTGAGATTCGACCTAGTTCCTAAACTTTCTCCCTATTGTTGGAATTAAACTGTGTTCACCTGATGTGGGCTTTTTTGCTCACAAATCGTATGTGTTTCTCTCTATAGTCTTGGACAATATAAAATAAAATACTGTTACGTATTACACACACAGGTGAGTTGTATATGAACTGTACCTGTTTTGTTATTGATCCAGATGAGCTTCTCTGTACTGATCATAGATGCATTTCCCACGGCGACTGTCAACGGCACTTGCCACTGTAAACTAGACAGAAGAGGAAGATGTTGTAAATGGACAGGGAAACTGCACAGACTTTTAGAGCAAATACATTAGCACAAGAAAAGGTGGCCACTGGAGATGTTTAAACTCTAATGTGTGGATGTGAAGAGCTGTTATAGAGACAGACGCAAAGGGAGCGAAGGGCAAATGGAAGTGCAACCACAGCTCTCACAGTCAAAGGGATTTTATTTAAGTAGTAAAAATGTTCTTTGCTAAATTAGGCGTAGCAACTTTTCAAGACAACAGTTGGATAAATAGGCCTACTTTTGTTACGCTATGCTGGTGTTTTTAAATTGTTCAAAGACACATACAGAGTCAATTCTTCAGCTTAACAAAAAAATACCTTTCCTTTATTTTTTTAATTATGTTTCTATTTATATCTGAACCTCTGGAGATGTTTTAAACAACAATACAATCCATTTAATTGGCTTGATGTGTGAATCCAACCCGTGCGAGTCTCAAAGTGATTCTACGCTTAGTTTTAATTCTAACAGTTTCCTATTCCTTGTTTCTGAAGGTGTACTGCAGGTTTTTTGACAGTCAAGAATTATATTTGAGTAAATGCATGTCTTCACTTGAACAATATGTTTCATCGGTGCAAGTAACAAACGACTTTAAAAAGTTAACTCTAAAACAGAGGCCTTTGATGTGTAGTGTTTGGAGCCACAGAGACCCATGACCCACTTTTACAACACAGTACATTATTTATTTGCTTAAACTGTAATAACTAATTATGTTTACAAAGTAACTTCATAGTAGCGATGCAATATTTCTCATTTACCCTGTATCTAAAATGCACAAATAAAGTTTAACACAATCTTGCCGTGTGCTGATTAGATACTTGTAATTAGTGTACAGTGGAATTAATATCTTTCACTCTTTTTTAAAGTTTCTACAGTGTATGAAGCAGTGGACGGAATTACAGTAACATGAGTCCAAAATGAAGGATGAAGGCTGTCATGGGAATACACATTCTATAATTGCTTCCTCTAAAAGCACCATGTTGGCTTTATTTCTCATTAGTTTTTTAATTAAAAGGGGTTTTAATTACAGATAACAAACTTGGAGTAAGTGTTTAAGACTGTGATCAATTTATCCATTTGTGAAGTGCGGAATGAGTGGAAAAATCGGCTTGGGTCAGGTGATACAACCGTCCAAACAAAGTAACATTTAATAATTCAACACCGCTATCTGTCACCGGGGGCAACGGAAAATCAATAAGGCTGCCTGGCAACTGTAATTATTCTGATATTCATGTGTGATTGACACAAAAGGTCAGCACAATCAGCATTGAAATGTTTGAAACGGAGAGGATGTTTGGTGAGAAAATGCCTAAAGAAGTAATGTGTCTAATAGCACGTTTCCAGCTTTAACTGCCCTGGGACATGTTGATGAGACAACAGCTGCCAATCTGTGGCTTGTCTGACGATCACAGTTGCTACCAAAACAATTCTTTTCTGAAAATGTATGAAAATGTATTGCGCTTGCACTCATTACACAAATCTTTTGGTTAGCCTTTTTTTGCATCACCTACAGAAAAATGAGCGCAGATTTGTAGAAGAAATGGCTCCTTTTAATTAAGGCACACTAATAAATCAGCACCTCCTTTCTCATTTTGTTCAAAGACGCTACTGCTCATTTCATGCTGCTTTTTAATTATTTATCTTTGACATTAACTAACTTTACTTCAGAATAAGAGATATAAATAACACCATTTTCCAGAACTAATAATAATGAACGTGGCCTCTAGTAGAAGTATGTTAAATCCGAGTGTTTATCTGTTGCTGTGGCTTCAGTCACAGAGGCTGACTGTGACACAAATCCAGTTTGATTTGTTCTTGTGTCATTACCCCGACCTCGGCGTCCTCGGGTTTGTCCTTGTCTGTGTTCTTGTCAGCTCAGTTCTTTAAAGAGCTTTTATTTCCTTTAGTGTCACGCCTGTTTGATGGGAGAGGGGTGAAGGGGGAGAGGCGGTGTGGTAAGGAATAAAATAGAAAAACAGTGGTCTCTGTAATGTCACCTTAACACTCAAAGAGCAACAATTCTTTAGTTTTTTACCTAAACTGCAAGTTCAGATAGCACCTCTGCAGTCCCATGGGAAAAAGATGTTCAAGTCTACTTAACAAAGGTTACTACACAATGACCAAACAACAGAAAAAAGAATAGCTGTATTATTTCACAGCTTATAAAATATATCAACGGAATATGTGGCAAACTCCAGAGGTTGGCAATAATATCTAGTCTACAAAATATATATTAGATGTGATACTGCAAGATCCTCATTAACTAAAGTTCTATCTTTGTTTACAGCTTACTTTACACTTGAATCACAGTGCCTCCAGTATGTTGTACTTGTACATGGCCTGACCACCTACAATTACTGAGAAAGCTACGACAAACAGAAGAAAAACACGCTTAATTGGTAGTTTTCAGATTCTTGAATGTGATAATGTCATGCAAACAGATGGATAGAAAGAGCCAGTTTTTCTTATGGATTACACTGCACTTTGCCACGCTTATGCCAGGAAAATGCATGAATGCTGAACCTGGTATTTTCAACCATTGACTACACCCAAGAACTCGCTGTATTCCAACATAATTTTACATTTTAACAATATTAATTTAGCTCCCCCCATGTGTATGAATTAATATTGGCCTATAGAATGTTGCGACGTCATCTGAAACCCAGCAATCGGCTTATCTTTCAGCTAAGTATATCAGGAACTTGACTGAAAGAGGAAATGAATGAGTGTCAGCGTGTAAATGAATGCTCTGTATGTATGTAACCACTCTGCCGGTCCAGTGACATTATGCCAAGATTCGTTTGATGCTCTAAAAGTTCACATAGCGATTCTTGATCTGAAACGTACTGTGATACTGTTATACTCCCTATGCCATCTTGTTCTACCTGCCTGCCTATGCTATTCTTTTGTCACACCAGTATCCACAGAGCCCTGATTGTCTGACTAGTGTCCCAACATGTGTCCAGCAGATACGAGAAAGTCTAAATCTAGTAAACAGCATGTAGCACTGCAGGACCACTGTGCTCTTGAATACAGCATTACAGGGTCCACAAGTCCCTTCTGATTTCCCTCAGTGCAACTACAGTGATGAATGCTGAGCTAAAAATCACAGCCGCACATTTTGTTTTTATGAGCACCCCTGAGTGTGTGTCTGAGTGCCTGCTCTACAGATTCAACACAAAGAATAGAGCGCAGTGATAACAATAAACTCAGTTCATCAGATCACCGATACCAGGGGCTGAAGTGTAAGAGGGAAAATACTTCAGATGAGAACGGAAAAAAGTAACGGTGAACTCGGGCATCGCGAAAGAGATAAGAGAGGAAGATATTGTACAAAAATATACAAAAATAAACACAAATTCAACAATTACAAAAATTGTCCGGTGAAAACGAGGAAGGCATGTAATGAACTATTGATGTTGAAAGAGCGGGTCGATAAAGCAGCAAGAGAATAAACTCCAGAGGTTGTGAAAGATGTGAATAAAACATCTCTAAAATCAAATATAAATGAAATATAAATGATGTAAAGGTGGTAAGGAATGTGCAGAAGCGGATTTTTTTCAGAAGAGGCTGCGGTGTGATCAGTGAGAACAAACTAAGCGCTTACTGAGGTGTGAAAGGGTGAAACCAGAGGGGAGGCATGGTTACTCCTGCAGATGGGTAATGTGAAGAAGAGAGTGGAAAAACAGTGACGCAAGGGTTGGAGCTGGCCAGAGAGCTCAGTGAAAGGAAACACTGGGACTATGTGTTTATGGTCAAAACCTCACGTATTTTTATCACTTTGTTTCTTTTTTGAGCCCTTAAAAAAGTTAAAGAAAGCCTACTGTGCTTGTGTCTGCTATATAGCTATAATCTATGACACCCGTGGATCATCATGCTATAATTTTTTAACCTGAATATTAATCTAAAATGACTTAATAAAAGAAACAAGCCAGACTACTTCCGTGTTAGAAAACTCACAACACAACAGTCGGCACCTTTGAGAGAAGCAGGTGCAGATAACACTAGCGAGGAGTGGATTTTTTTTCATTTGTACCAAAATTACTACACTGCGCTGCCTAATCCTACGCGTATCACCGATTAAGAAAATAAAATTGGAGAATGAAGTAAGCAGACAGCATCGGGCGTATGTTGGTGGTGGTGAAAACAGGGATTGATCAGCAATAAGGCTGAAAAAAAGCGATTAAAGATGCTCCGACATGCACAAATCACTCCAGATATAACTTCGGGTGAGTAAACGGTGAGGGAAAACATCTGTAACATGATTAAAAGCTCTAACAATTGATTCTGCATAATAGGCCTAAGTCTCTAGTTACAGCTCTAATTCAATTCTGACAAAATAACAAATTAGTTGATGTAAAGATTGTATATACATGACCTTCTTAAAATGGATGAAGTCTGTGTGTAGAACTAAAAGAAGTGATTTGTGATAAAAAATAATAATAATAAATGAATGAATAAATAAATAAATAAACAAGCAGCAAAAAAAAAAAAAGTCATCATCATCAAAAATCATAAGGACAAAAAAATGTATCCACTATGAGATCAGTTACTTCTAAAGATCTTATCTCTGTGAAATACCAGTAATTTTGATAAAAATGTGATTAGCTAATGAGTCATTAGAAACATTCTAGACCCCTCCAAGGTATTATAAAGTTTAAAGTCATAAAGAACACTTTATAGACAATAAGGTTGCATTTTTCCCAACTCCTTATGAGCATGTGAAACACTGCCATCTACACACTTAAAGTGCAAAATGGAAATAAATCTCAAAACTATCTCCTCTGTTGGTGCAAAGAAGGACTAAACAGTGGTTCTATGCACAGTTCATTACCAAGTTGCTCCTTAATCAGCCCTTAAACTTTATGTAGATTATCCCCAGCATAATCAGGGACAATATAATGTACAAAGAAAAATTAATGTGGCGAAATCTATGGACGGTGTGGGACTCTAACCTGTTATTACTCCTGGGATCCTGTCCGTACAGAAAATGCTCCTGGCTCACTATGATGTAATGCGTCGGGAGCTGCTCTGATTGGTTCTTGCTGATGGTTACGACGGGATATCCCATCTGCAGAGTCCACCTGTCCATCATCTCTCCAATGTCGATGTCCCGCCCCTCGGATCTCATCGCCTGATTGGAAAACACAACATGACATACAGTTCATTTAAATGAGTGACACGTTTAACCCTTTTGGGCGGTGGCTGGGACAAACTTAACAAGAGTTGACTGGCTATAGATAATTAGAGATATGATTGGTTGCCGGATAATCAGCGAGGTGGGTCTCATTATGGTAGAAGTTCATCCCTTGTGTAATCGGCATGGCAACAGAGATGACTGTAATTAGTGCAGTGCTTTTGTGTGTGTGACAAACAACACTGCAACTCTCATCTCCACATGTCAGTCAGGAACACGGGCCTGTTTAATCTCCCACTCATTACATGTCCCTCATTAGAAACACTTGTATTGTCATTAACATCTGCAGGCGTCTGAGGTTTCTGTGTCCCAGCAGAGCGTGGGCAGGTCACAAGTTTGAGTCCTCGCTAATGAGCAAGGCACTGTCACTACTATACACTATAAAAGACAGGTGTTGTGTTTTCATCCAGAGGTAATGAGGAGAGACATACTGTGTTACCTGGGACAGTTTGTTCCATAGATCGTCCCGGGCGGCGTTGCTGTACATATGACTAAGGAGGTAATCCTAAAGACAGACAGAGGGACAGAAAAGCATGTCAACTTTATGTACAGCTACACAACAAAGGTAGTGTGTGTACAGTGTGTTACAAAACTGAAAACTGTTCTGAAAACTTAAAATACTTTCACATTATGTTGGCTTTTTTAATTTGTTTTTTTGCACCTTTTTAAGCATTTATTTATCACAAACTGGAGAAGGGAAAATCGCGCATGCACCACACAAGAGGTATTTTCCTTTTGTGTTGCTAATACCTTGCAGTTTGAAGCCTACATTGTGTGACCAAGTAGCACAATGTACTCCTTTCATTTTAGGAAAATAACTACCACCAAATGAAACAGTAACTATACCGGAATTATTATCCTGAATCCGTATTCTCGGTACAAGTAATTGTACGTCTGAACACAGCATATCAGCCAACAATGTACAATTCACGTACGTGATTATAAAGCTCAGTAAAACTACTTCAATTTTTGGTGGTGTCAGAAGGAAAAGGGTGAAATTGTAAGACCAGTCGAGTGAATAAAGTCTGACTCACACAAGGCTTGTTGAAAAGCACAAAGGTCTTGAGATGTGCAATTATTTTCTGTCAGTTTTAAGCTATAATAGGATTAGCTTAGTTTAAACACTGTTCAGTTTCCTTTGGCTGCTTCCTGTTTAAAATGTGTACATTTGAAACAGCAGCAGATAGGTATGAACTGACAGATGCTGCAGAAATGTATGAAAACCTCCAGCTGTTTTCTGATATGCAGCATCATTTCTGAGGCTGAAAACTAAAAATCCTGCAAAAACTGATTTAAAGAAAACAGAATGGTGGAATTGCAGCCCATTTGTCTTGTAAAATAGGCAATCTGTCATAGAATGGCAACTAGTCATTTGTCCAACAAGTACAACCTCGTCTGTTTTGTGGGGCCAAACTCATTTCCTCTGAAGGGAATTGGGATGTGTTGAAGGACCTTAAGAAGTTGCTTGGCTTTACGATAAAATAATATGAAATATAAAAGGGAAGTAAGAAAGTAGCAGCAAAGTTTGTATAAAAAAATTCAAATTGCCTAAACAGGTTCTATGGTCAGGTTAAACATGTGACACATTTGTTTTAGTGCATGGTGCTAAGTTTCTTGAGAAAGTCAATGCAACGTGGTTCTTCACAACTTGACTGTGCCCATCTGTCATCTTCAATAAACTACTCAAAAAGTAAACTTATTTTCATTTTGTTCCTTCATGGACTTGGAAGAGACAAGGTCATTGGTTAATTAAGAGCAAAATGGTATTACCAGCCGCCATGCTGTAAACTTACGTATTAAATCCTTCGTACATACACAAATTACTCGAAAGGAGAGACTTCTATTGAAAATAATTGTTGTTTTCCAGTTTCGTGGTTGAACTTCCACCTCGCTCTTTTATAAAACTGGGCTCCTCCAGGCAGCTGCAGACTGCAGTTCATTTTAAAGCACAGTTTTCTCTAGGATTAAAGCATTTCAATAAACACAATAAAAACAAAATATTACACAGTTATTTTTCTAAAAGGAATGGAGACTTTGTGAAGCCTTATTATGTAGTGACTTTTACCTGCAAACCCTTGTGTTTTGACTGATAAACACTGCAGGGTGGATGTAAAACAGAATATCTTCTTTTGCAACTGTTCTACACATACAACCAACTTTTTATATTCCTCAGGGTAAATATTGAACCAATGTCAAGACTATAGGCGCACAATAACAGAGTTTTCCAAAATGCCCTTATGATTTAATCATATTATTCATTGCTGTAAATGCTCAGTGCTTACTGCTCACAGAAGAGGTGCATTGTGGGAGAGTGCTGCTGTTTCAGCAGTGTTTTAAATAGAGTCTCAGTGAGTTTCAGGTCAGTGACAGTCTCTGCATAAGAATCAGGGCATGTAATGTGTGGGCGGCTAGCCGTGGGAAATGCTCATCAATACATTTACATGATTATAAAAATCAATATTAAGTGCACATCTACATCAGTAAGAAGAATATTAACGCACTACAGTTATGGAGTACAGCAGCAGCATGTTTAAATAGCTGTAGTGTCGGGCTTAAACCTCCTTCCACAGCCAAAGCCTCACTATAAGCTCTGCATAAAACCTGAGGAAACGTCTTTCTGGAGGAAAATGATTTGAGCAGAATTCCACCGGCCTGGCCACGTCCAGATAAGTCAACTTACACTACACTACTTACATTGAGTCCTTTCTGGAACAGCGGCTGACCCATCACATTGGCCAGCATCCGGATTAAGGCAGCCCCCTGCAAGCACAGTCCGAGTTTACACTAAAGCTTAAAATAAAATCATAATTGACAATCCAGGAGTCAGGAGTTGTGTTAGGAATTTAACATTCTCTATAAAAAGAAACATTTACTTTTTTGTAGGCAATCCAGTCAAAAACTCTGTCAATGTCTGTGGCCTGCTGTACTTCCTGTGAGATGGGATGGGAGGAGCTTAAGCCGTCCAATAGCATTACTTCATGGAGAACATCTGTCAAGAAGCGCTGCTTTTCCTAAAAAACAAAGATGTGAATCATCATTATTGGCTTGTTCCTGGTTGTTTACACAGTGTAATGTAATGTAATCAATAGTGGAATACTTGTTGAGACTTTTTGTTTCATTTATTTGCATTGTTCAACAATAAATGATTGTAAGAGTTATCAATAGATGCTTTTTTGGTTGAGCAGCTGGTTTGATGAAAAATGGATTGGGGACTGTATTCTTACAAGAGCAATTTTTATCTGACTGTTTCAGTGAGCATTTTCATTTGGACTTGTTCCACTGTACTGTATAACTCCACCCATCCATTTTACCAGTTATCTGCAAACATGTTGAGATTCATCAAACTCTCTCTGAATTGCCAGAGGATATGAGAGCTCTGTCGTGTGCGGTGCGGTCTAATTCACGGATTACAGTGTTTACTGAGGAGATTTCGTTTTAATGATGCTCCATCTTGTTAAGCAATATGTTGTCAGCTTATTAAGTTCCAGCCATTAATAAAGAGCATTGATAGTGAGTTCCTTTGAAATGTACACTATCTGCAGGGACCAGGCTAAATGAAGGCGCAATGGATTTTAGAGATTAGTGTGTAGTTTTAATGGCTTAGGATCTTAACAATGTGTTTCTGAGGCACTTCTTTTCATGGATAGTCATCAAATTGAAATTAAAACAGGTGAACAAAATAAGTAGAAGGTCCTGGAGCATAGATGAGGTCCCATCCACACCAAAATGTGAAAGTACTGAAATTTCCAGCGAAGATCAAAAGTTAAGAGAGTGTTAACTGAAATAACCTTTCTACAAATGTACTGTCTAACTTGGGCTTTCACTGCAGAGTAACATGTAGACGGACTGAGTCTGGAGACCACGATAAATGATGCCATTAGTAAACGAGCTAAGTGGCACTGTGGATAGAAGTACGGCGCATTGGTGAGGAGCAGAGCAGAGACTAAATGAGACATCCCCTTTAATTAGCCGACCCTTTAATTCACCTGAAGTTCACACAGACACATATGGCAGCTGTGAACCAGATGGACTCACATGTGGACGAGCAGCTAATATGCAAACAAACACTCAAATACACGCACACATTCACACACGCACACAAATGCACCAATACACAGACTGAAGGACAGCAGCTACTACAAGCCCAGTGCCATTACAGCCATCATTTTCACTTCAACCTTTACAAGTGACACACAAGTGGCTTTGAGTACTACCGTCTCTTTTAATTAGTTTCTGTATTGTGATTTAAGACCATCATTCATTTATTGCATTTGGCTTAAACTCTTTCCATAAACTAACAATTCCAAAGTGCCCTAGACTTAAGTGAACTGAATTGTACTCATCATTGGAGGATGAACAGTCTGAACCCATGCATATTTGAACACACACATTTCAGTCAGCTTTCTTGCACAATATGTTTCCGACAGATTTCTGCTGAGATGTTAGCTGAAGGCAGACTATCCTTTGTTTGATTTTATTTATTTATTACAATTTCTGGCATGAATTTTTATCGTACTTAGTTACTTTTATAACATTATGTATGGGGGCCACGAGTGTCTGAGCCTGTACCAGATTTTTACTGTCCTAAAAACGTGAAAGACTGAACTACTTAATTTTAAATAATTTGCCGTGAGCATTCCAATTATTCACTGTGATGAGTTATAAGTGCATTTCACAACTTTCAGAGGCCGAAGCAGAGTTGTGCAGTCACAGAAATTATAACAACAACTATGCTAAGCGCACCCTTGCTTATTCTCGGACAAAACAACTGTTAGTTTTAGATGCAGAATACATAGAGGACTATTTTAACCTCAAAAGCTGCTTAAACAATATACACTGCCTGGCCAAAAAAAAAAAAAGTCGCCACCAAATAAAAAGGTCATACACTCTAATATTTCGTTGGACCGCCTTTAGCTTTGATTACGGCACTCATTCGCTCTGGCATTGTTTCGATTTCGCTTCTGCAATGTCACAAGATTTATTTCCATCCAGTGTTGCATTAATTTTTCCCCAAGATGTTGCATTGATGATGGTCGAGTCTGACGCTGCACAAAGCCTTCTCTAGCACATCCCAAAGATTCTCAATGGGGTTAAGGTCTGGACTCTGTGGTGAACAATCCATGTGTGAAAATGATGTCTCATGCTCCCTGAACCACTCTTTCACAATTTGAGCCCGATGAATCCTGGCATTGTCATCTCGGAATACGCCCGTGCCATCAGGGAAGAAAAAAATCCATTGAGAGAATAATCTGGTCATTCAGTATATTCAGGTTGTCAGCTGACGTCATTCTTTGAGCACAGACTGTTGCTGAACCTAGACCTGACTCGTACCTATAAGCTCGTACCTATTAGCTTAATTAAATACAGCTCTGTTGTATGAAATGTACTAACACTTATACTATCGATGTTGATTGATTGATCTAATGACAGCTCGTTATTACTTTTAACAATGACAAACCAAATTGTATTGCCTTGTGTGGCTTGAAGGTGGCGCTCTTTTATTGTGCCTGTCGGGGTCTGGCCAGGTATAAAGGTGCGTCTTCTAAAGTTGAAGTCAGGTGTGCGACCCAGTAAGGGCCAATGGTTTTTTATTGCAAAATGTCAATGGAGTTTTGTTTATTTGCCTTCATTAATCCTTGAATATAGTTACCTTTTATGTACATACAAGACATCTTATAGACACAATCGCCATCCTAAGGTCGTTAGCAGAGCACAGCAGCCAGCGCTTGGACACATCTCAGTGGTAGAGGTTCAGTTTACCCACTACACTTGAAATATTTCTAGTGCACTATAAAGAAAAAGTATGAACCTGGGTGCTGGCGCTTTAAAAGCCTTAAGCATATATATTTAATAAACAGTGGAATGAAAACCTGCCTTTTCGTTCACTGCAGTCTTTCTTGTATTGATATTGCAGACTATACTGTATTCCATGCTGCACAGCGACTATGCTGACAGAAACTGCATTTTAAATAAACCTTATATACCTTATTGTAAATTAATAGCTTCATCAGGAATGGACTGCTTTATCATTGTTGTCCTTGCTATTGCAGAACCACTTTGTTTCTATTAACGCACCCAGCCAAGCAGAACAACGGTAACAAGTATTTAAATATGCCATAGTTCACAGACGTGTAGCATGTATGTTCAAGATAAGTGCTGGGGTTAAGCAGGAAGTACACAATCCCTTATGTAAGTGGCATGAGAGAGGAAGGAAGGGTGTATTCTTACAGTAGCAATGCACAGACACGGTGCTAGTGATCATATAAAAATTAAGTGTTTTTAAATCAAAGTTGAAAAAATATGTCATCTTTTGGGCATAGGCATTTGGAACGGCAGGGACAGAGTGCTGGCAAAGAAATGGGAACAAACCAATCTATGTGAGAGTTTAGGGTCATGAGTCAGGGCATCATTCTCCTCCTCTGTAACTGCAACTTTTTAGACAGAGAAAGCAACTTTAGAAATACAACTGAAACATAGTGGACAGTGTGTTTTGTCCATATATATTTATAAAAAAAACAAAACATGCATATTGATTTTGTGGAGTGGAGTTTTCTGTACAGACTTTGATATTTATTTCATTTGATTCATGTGGTAGTCCGTGTAAACCCAAAGGAAACAAACTAAAAAATGCCATTGAACAGTTTGCTGATTCAAAGCAGATGAAGGTCTCTTGGTGCAGATCACTAATTTCTTCCTGGGCAAAGTACACTGTAATGCACTGATAAACTGGTAAAACAAAAAAATTGAATTTAAACCAAGAACAAACCTCTTTTTAATAGTGCTACTGACAAATATTTATTCCCAAAACACCATGTGCTGTTGACTGTGGAGAGATGTTTTAATATGGTGTGATGAACTGTTAAGTGCTGTTTTCAAACAGTTTTTCACTAAACTTTGCAGCAAAACTAGAATTACATAAAAAAAAAAAAAAACATCACAATGTCCTGTCACACAATGAGAGTTGAACAGTGTTTTGTTGGTGCTGAAAACAGCTACTGGACATGTCCCAAAATCACTGACAGCAGTCACAACATTTTTAGATGGGATTTTGGTAGAGCCCACCACCAGTCACATCACATTTGGCATAATAGCATTTTTTTTGTATCTGTTAGTTGTGCATTGTTTTGTTTTTGCAGCCATTGTTGTAAGACTGATGAACTTCCAAACTAGGGTTAGAATCACATGCATTTCAGAAAATGTCTGTCTAAACTACAGGTTAGCAGGTACTTACATTACATAACATAATTGCGACTCAGTCAAATTGCAGTTTAGATTTGATTGCAGTAGCCTATATCTTGCAGCCCTACTTCAAGATGTGCAAATTATCTGACTTTAGGACCTTTAATCTGCACTTTCAGTGCGTTTCAGTATGAGTATTAAGACCTTTGCTGGGGTGAAAATATCCCTGAAGCAAAAGCATTCAGACATGTTTAATTCAAATTGAAGGGTCAAAAACAGAGTGGTAAACTTTGACTCACCATGTTCCATTTTGGGAAGAGAAAATCGGTGCCAACATACTCGAAGAAATGTGCGAATCCTTCCTTGAGCCACACATCCTCCCACCACACTGGGGTCACCAGGTCACCGAACCACTGCGGGCACAACAACATATCAAACTTTACCACAGCAACAAACACTGCAAAACTAATTGGGACTGAAAGGCTAAAAGCTATACTTTTTTGACAGTTGTGTTATTATTGCCATGACATGAGTAGGTGGGTCTAAGGTAAAAAAAACAATGAATAAAACATGCAATAGACAGTGATAGAATATCTTATTTTATCTCTTTATTTAAAGGTGTGCTATGGAATTTTTCTGATGGAGGGTCTGCCACCTGCTTGTTTCCATAGAGACATCTACATCATCTAAAATGTGACTTGGTGTGGTTTTGTGTGGATGCTTCTGTATGAAATTAAGCGTTTATATGATCTGTTTTATACATGTTCTTGTTCATTTGTGATTATCATAAGAAACCATACTATATAATATAACTAGCTATCAAAAGCAGTGTTACAGAGATTAGCGTTGCCACGGGCACAGCCATTACATATAGCCCTCCTCTTGGTTGTGTTATTGTGCATAAAGCTGCCGTTCTCCACAGCAAATGAGTTCTATACGGACTACAAAGCCGTTTACAAGCCAGCCACAGAATGATTGCACTGTTGACTTGTTGGTGCACATAAACACTGAGTATTTTACACAAATCAACCTACTTTAATATTTTAGCTGCAAGACTTTTCTCTACTTCTACAATGAAATGAATAGTATCCCCACTTAACCAGATGAGTCAGTGTGAACAGAAGTAAAATAATAGTGTCAGTAGCAGTAATGGTGGCAAAAGTGGGTGGGGCGGAATAAGTGGAAACCAGGTCTAAAATAGGACTTCACCATGACTAAAGCACCTCTTAACGAGAATTAAAGTGACTCTAAATTAAACAAACAATAGACACAGAATGGAACTCATACCACAGGTCGAGTACACTGTCCTACAGTTTTAAAGCATAATAAAATCAATTTCCAGTAACAGATTTTTTCTCACCCACCCCCCAATACCCTATGTGCTCCATCAAGTTTTAACCAACAACTTCCCACTGACCCTGAGCGTTGGAACACCTCTGCTCTAACTAACACAGACTGATAGCCTGTGATTGGATACCGCCGTGTCCCGGGTTGATCCTTCAGTTAACAAAGCACCGGTGAAGTTGGGAAAGGTGGGGCACATATAGCGCGAGTAGACCTGACTGTGCTGATAATGGCTGCAAGAGTAATGAGTTTGGACCAGAGCTGTTTCCTGGCAACCCAGTGTGAATTACACAGAACAAGCTTTGGGAATAAAACCGTGTCTCTGCCAGGTTTGTTTTAGAGAGAGAGTTTTCCCTGTAAATTTGAGCTGGAGTCTCTAAGCCGAGTGGTATTAAAAGAATAGAAATCCTTTAAATTCACTTGAAACCTTCATTAAAGCTCCTGTCCCTGGAAGTGCAGATGCAGCATGTTTTTTATAAGTGACTCAGAAAAGTGTATGTGTCATTCATTTTATAGACACTGTTGGCTTTGCTCCAGTAGATTGTTTTCACCTTAAATAGTATCCACAATTACAGACCTGCCTTCCATCCATTCCGGCCGACCTTGTTTACCCTTGTTTCATTTGAGATTCTGAAGCTGATCACTGCAGACTGGGAACACCCCTTAAGATCGAAGCAGCTCTGAGCCAATCCAGTTATTACAATTTGGCCTTTGTCAAAGTCACCTGATGGCAAGTACAAACCGCCTTTATTTATCTAGCGCACATTTAGCACAAGATTAGCCCAAAGCGACTTACACTGTGTTATTACTCGTTCACTCAATGGTGACAGGTGTTTTTGTATCCACAGCTGCCATGGGCCTGACTGGCGGAAACATGGCTGCTAATCTGTGACAACTGCCTCTTTAACCCCCAAAATGTTTGATTCATAAACCACATTTACACTGGCAAAGCGGGTAGACTGTGTTGCGCAAGTATACGACAATAGTTTGAACTGCAATGACACTCAAAACTTCACATTTCCAGTTAAAAGATGACCACATGCTCATTTAATACAGAATTTAATGTATTTTATCATAACGAAGGGATAAATCATAAAAAACTATATCACTTTTCTGATACAGGGTCTGCTTGTCTTCATCTAGTCTGTTATTGCTTTGCTTGCTCAAGCCCAAGATACTGGTCAGATCTGTGGAGAGGCTTATTTGGCTTTGACAAAACAAAAACAAATGGATCTGGTTTCCTAGATTTCAGAGGGTGTGATTGACAGGCGGATTAACCAATAGCAGAGACGCATGTTCCGTTCGGGTCAAAACAAACACGGCAGTTTACAAAGAACACAAATTTCTGCTGAATCAACAATCAACTGCCCAAACTCAGATTTATCTCATGAAAGAAGTTATATACTTTGTTTTGAATGATAGGAGCATTTTTGAGAGATGTCTTCCGCATTTGAGAGACACGTGCTACATAGTTAGGATGTAGGATTTTTGCGCGTAAGGTCTTATTCCCGACCCGTCTGGATTCGAACATAATGTAGAAGACACTAGCTGGTCAGGCAATGGAAAGGCAACATGTCTTCACTGTAAGAAAGCGTGTTTTTCAAGGTTTTAATTTACCCGTGACCTGACATTTTAAAGATTCTATACAATAATCTGTCCATAAACACAAACAGATGGCTCTCAATAAAGTTACACACTGCATTTTTATTATTATGAATATTGTGAGCTAAATTGCAATCGAAATTCCTTCCAAAAAATCAAATTAACTTGCCGTGCAGCTAACAGGAGGAGATCTGAGACAGACACATACTCACATGCATACTAACAGTTTCTTGGTAAAGTCTGGTTTGAGCTTGGGCTTAGATTCAAACTGACCACCCTATGGGAGCTGGCAGACTGCTCAGCTGCTGTCTGGCTCAACAAGCACTGGTTCTATTCCCTCTGGCAAGGCTGGAGGGACTGGGAAAAAACGAGCGAAATTCAGATGAAGTTTTGTTCCCCTGTGATCATGAAAATCATCAAAGTTCCTCTATATTTAACATCTGTGATAAAAAATAAGATTAAATTAAAAAAAAAACTTGACAAATATTTCAACTTCAGCTAGATTTACAGATGAACTGCTGACATTACATTTCAAAACAGAGGTCAAAACTACAGGATCTGCAGTTTTACTTTCCCCGTGAACACATATTTTGTTGCTTGCAGGGGATATTTAAAAGCTAAATAGCTGTACCTCTTGTGATTTTATAATTGTGGCATTTGAAATTGCAATTTTGGCTTGATTGCAATAAATAATACAGCCCTAAACTAAACACCTCCACCTAACGAGCGTTTTGAGTCTGGGTTTTTTACAAACTGTGCTGCGCAATTGTTATTTTCATCACAGTTCATTTAAAAGCAGTAAAAATGTTTGTTAAAGATTACAGGAAAATCTTCATACTTCAAGCTGAATAATTCTCATTTATTTTAAACCATTTCACTAAAACAAATCAGCCCCCAAACCCAAAACCTCTTACTTTTAAATCTCTCCTTTTTGTTTCTGGAGCTTTGAAAATGTCTTCTGCTGCTAGGCAAAGTGGGTCTTATTTCCATCCAATTACTTTATGAGATATGTGCGTCATGCTGATACAGTGTACACATGGGAGACTTTTTCAACTATAAAAATGTAATCTCTCTTAGGCGCATGTACCACTAAGTCAATTGAAAGTTTTGGCAATATTTATTTGCTTTTATAATGCAGACTAGTGTAACAACAACGTTTTTTCAGCGCTAAGGGAAAGCCTCAATACTCAGTAGCAGTGGTGGAAGGTAATGCAGTACAAGTAGAATTTTTATGTACTTGTACTTTACTTAAGTACATTTTACACTGAGTACTTTTTCTTTTAAATTCACTACATCTGTACTTTTTCTACTTTTTGAACTGGACTGAAAAATAAAACTTTTCAAATGATAAGAGGAGTTATTTTTTACCATGTTCGTGACTAAAGTTTTTCAAGTTCAAGCTGTGTCTTTGAGCAAACAAATATAAATACGCAAAGTTCATGAGAAAAACTAAGATACTGATTCCTGTTGTTACTGGCGACCAAAATATGTATCATTTTTAATCAATATCACTATATTTAACACTTTAACAATTTAACAACACTTTTACTTTTTACTCTTAAAGTACATTTATAAACAGGTACTTAAATACTTTTACTTAAGTAGATTTTTTCATGTGGTAATTTTACTTTACTTTTTACCTCTGTAACTGTACTTTTGCTTAAGTAACAGGAATGAGTACTTCATCCAACCTCTGCTCTGTTGACATTTTGAAACTACAATGATAATTTGGGCAATAGACTACACAACATACAACACAAAGTAATAGTACTTTATAAAATGACCATTTGATTTTGTGTTAGTTTTGATGTACCTAAAATAATTTATATTCAGGAATGATCACTTTTTTCTATTTGTTTCCTGCATCGATTTTGGGTACTACTTATTACTACTTATTATGCTACTTTGACAACCTCATGCACAATTCATTTTTATAATCTTAAATCAACTTGGATGTGTTTGAGAGAGAAATGTGCCATAACTGTGGTTCTAAAGCTGCAGAGAAGAATCCTGGAGAGCTGAGAGAGGGAAGTTAGATGTGATGAGGAGTGGAGAGTGAGACGGGCCACACAGACAGACGGAGATTTTTAGTAAGCTGCTGTAAAGCCACCAGAATACTGGGATAGAAAACACTCAGAAAAACAGGTCTGCTCACTGACCCCAAGTGAAAACTGAATTCAGATATTTATTCAGAAAAAAGGTAAACTGAGAAGCAATAAAACTGTGTTCTTTTATGGTTTCATTTCTGTGGCTTTCTCCACTTTCACTTCACTGAAGGAGTAACATTAGCAGCAGTACAGGCAGGAATGTATTTTATTAAAACAATTCAATTCAAGTGCAACAAATACGCTCCACCAGAAAAGTTCCATCGTGCACCTTAAAATGCAGATCAAATGCATAGAAATAGTTTGCTGATCACCAGTGTGGAAACTGCTTTGTCAAAACACAATAATGGCATTTTTAGAAGCTACAGCAGACATTAAAGTTATTATTTGTTTTTGAAGCAGTCGGTAAGTCCAAAATAAAACCTAGTCCTTGTTTCTTTGTTGGTTTGGGCCCATGCAGCCCTATAGTCTCTCTTACTCTGTTGTGTTTCCATTCATTTGTCTGTTAGTCCCTAGAACAAAGCCATCTCTGCCTTTGATCATCTTCTTTTCCTCCCTCCCTTTGTCTGACCCTCTCTAATAAATATTCATCCTCTGGTACACACGACTGAATCTGATTTCTAACATGGTTTGAATGGCCGATATGGACTTGGTCTTTGTTCTTATTTGGGCCATAGAATTTTCTATATATTGCAAAAATAAAAATGTCTTTCATGAATTAGGAAATAGAAGATAATAGCAACAGTGGACACAAACTCTCAGACCTCCTGCTTAATTAATTGTGGTGTTTCTGCAGTAGAGGAGGGAGAGAGGGAAATTCACCATGGCCACCAGCCAACTGCTCCAATAGTTTGCAACTTAATTTCGAATACAGAGCAAGGCCTTCTGAATTACACTTATAGGAAGGTTAGGAGAGGATGTACTATGGGACCTGCTTCAGCAAAGGTTTACAGACTGTGGACAAGAAGCAGTCTTAAACTCTGAGTAAATATAAACTGCACTGATAGATGGACAGCAAAACATATCCTGTGGTTTATGGTTACTCTTAGGGCAAGGTTTAGACTTTTGGTGCCAGTATTATAGAGGGAGAAGTGATTGTTAATCTGGGAAATATCAGCTTAGTAACACATGTGCTCACATTTGAACGTTCACCATATTAAAATCAGGACTTAACTAGGACTGAAAATCTGAAACTGAACCTGGATTAAACAGAACTCTCATGACTACAACACCACAAAGTCCACATCAAACTGGGCTCAAATTTGGATCACATAAACTGGCAAGAACGAGTCTTGGAAATCCAAATAATTTTTTAATTAATTTTTAATAGTTTTAGTTTTTTAGCAACTATTTCACATTTATTGACCGAAAATTACATTGTATTTTCTGTCAAACCAAAACAATCTAACTGAAAATTACGCCGTATACGAATGTTAGCATTATTTTGTGGTGTTTAAATTGTACAACAAAGTATGAGACATGAAAAACCGCCTCTTACAGCTGAAAACCTTTGATTTATGCCAGCACAGCTCAGTGTGCACACTTTGAAGCTTTCTGTCAATTAAAAGAAACAAAGGCACCACAATGAGAGAACAGCAGCCCACAGGCTCAGTGGACTGACTGAGACTGAGCAGATACCATAGGTGTTTCCTCTATAATTATGTTACAATAATGTTCTTTAAGATCAAATAACATTTTAAACTCCCAAGTACACATACATTATACACAGAGGTGGGTAGAGTTAGAGTTTTGCCAAAAAAAATGTACTCAAGTAACAGTAACATCACTTCAGTAGTCATTTCTTGGAGGAAACTACTAATCAGGTAAGTGCAATTATAAGAGTAACTGAATGCAACAACTAGTTAATGATTTCAAGTTTCTTATGTAAAGATAAAACCTTAAATAATAAACACACAAGAGAAAAAGTAAAATAAGCAAACCCTACCTGAAAGAGCAGCGGGAGAAGCCTCCATGTTTAAATCATCGTCAACATAAAGATTTGTCAAATATAGACTTGCTCACAGTGGGACGAGTAACCAAACATACTCCTACTTCAAACTAAATATTACTCAAGTAGGAGTAAACGTATGTATCCAAGAAGTACATGTGAGTATTTCCCACATCTGATTATAAGTAACTTGCATAAAAGATGGCAAAAGTGCATTAGACAGACTGCTGTGTACTATGTGTATGATAAATGACATTGTTCAAGTTAAAATGCTGAATATCATGAGTTTCCACAATATGAAACTCTATGCAGCACTGTGATCTCTTCTAACTACAATATATGCGTAAAGATATGAGCTGATTGTATGTCCAGTCTGTGTATTTCTTTAGACAGTTTAAAGTCAGTTATTCAGTACATTTAGAAATACTGATTATAGTCGTTTAAGTGCAAAAGTGAACAAGGTTATGAGAGGAGCGCAGATTACCAAAGCAGGTGTCTCCAGTCTAACTTTGTGCACTAATAAATGGATAATAGTTTATGTTTTGTAGGCATTATACTGTGTCCTTACTATTACATTTGTGCTTTTCGAAGTCTAACGCAATCATTTAAATGCACAGCTCCCCATGATGTTGAAATTAATTTGGTTTTTCGAATAGTACTGGCGATTTGACTCCTACTATACCATGCTGCACGCACGCCCACATGGATTTCTCCTAATTATTTACTATGCTTAGCGAAGGCCAGTTTTCTGTGCGTTTTCATAAATAATGCCAAATGAGTGGTTTTTCATAAATATGGATTCCTGTGCACATTTCACTTATAGGAGAGTTAAACTGCGACATACGGACACAGCGTCACAGTGCCTCCCTTATAGGATTTACATGGTCACTCCTCACTTGATGCTGTTACACCGGAGGAGACACGCAGTAGCTGTTTGTTTATGGCCTTTTAATTAGCCTCAGACACGTACACAGCCAGGCACGCAGCTATTTTAAACTGTATTCTACTCACTCATTCATATCGACCACTCCTCCGTGTCCTTCAGCAGTGCAGCAGAGGAGGAGGAGGAGGAGGAGGAGGAGGCAGCAGGTACAAGCTAACACAAATTTTTCCTCATTTACTTTTTATTAGCGAGTTTAAGAGCTGCGTTTTTCAACTTCCTCTCGCCTCGCGTTTCAGACAGTAAGACTAATAGCAGACATTTGAGCAGACTTTTGAGAGTTCAAATGTCAACGGCAACTGGAAAAAAAGGCTAAATATGAGAAAAATAACTTGAGGCTGTTGGTGGGAGAAAACAGCAGTGCGAGATGTATAAACTACATAAAAGGTGTGGGGGAAAGATGTGCGAAACAGGTGGAGGGAGCCAACAATGAGATGATTAATGATGCCTTGTATTCAAATGAACTCTATGCAAACACTGGCTGCGGTAATAAATTATCCACTTTGAACCAAAAAAGACAGCCCCGCCTCACCCCAGCGTACACACACTGTATATAGGGAGCCTGTCATATATGCATTACTTTATATAAGGCACTAATGGGGTTATTTAGGTAAAAGACACATGAGGGGATTATGTTTCCAAGACTATTGGGTTTTAACATAAGGAATAACTTGAAGAATGGTAGATGTTTTGCAGGCTAGAGCTTGTTGGAACAGTAGTGAATGAAAAATGTTTTACTAGGGTCCCACAGCTGCCTTAGCTCATTAGCTTGTTAGTGGGTAGGTATTTATCACATCGTAGGGACTAAAATCTGTATGCACATTCACATCATCGTGTCTGACATCCTTTATGGAAGTCAGGGTTAAGTTTAGGGTTTAGGGTAAGTTTTACGCAAGTATGGTAAAGGTCAGGATCAAAAAGTTGTGTGTTTCGACAATGCTTTTTCTTTCAGTTTTTGATCGGATTATTCTGTCTCAAATATTGAATCCATTGGACGTATTTCTCAATAAGTGAATGTGGCTTTAATCTCTTTTCTATGTAATAACGCAGTAATTAATTTGATTTTGGGTGCCCTTCCTGATGTATCGCTTTCCAATTTCCCAGGCTTGTAAGTACCTGTGCAAGGATAAAGCTAAATTTACTTCAGAGCTTGAAATGTGGAATTATTTTGAACGTTTGCCCTTTCTGCTCTTATAGGTAAACATGGTCAAAACAAATACTACTTACTTACAAAAACACCAAATTTGTGCACTAATAAATGGATAATGGTTTATGTTTTATAGTCATCTCACTGCACCTCATCTAAGACTTGGCTCTTACTCAGTTTCTTGCGACCGAAGGAAAAAAGGTTGGAGACCCCTGTACTAAACCCCATAGGCATTACCATTTGTGCTCGATGAAGTCTAATGCAATCACTTGAATGCACAACTCCCCATGATGTTGAATTGAATTTGGCTTGAATACTAACCCTTCATACTGTCCACTTGACTCCTACTCTGAGATGCTGCTTGCACAATATCACACATATCCAATTAGAAAAACAGAATGAGCATGAGCACTTGATTGAAAGTACTCTCTGATCTGAATTGTCACTACCTACACCGCGCTCCAAATTATTATGCAAAGTGCCACAAAGGTACATTGTTTTGTTTTCCAGTGAAACTCATGGATGGGATTGTGTCTCAGGGCTCTTTGGGTCAGTGAAATCAATCTCAGACACTTAGTAAGTCCAATTAAAGAAAGACGTTCCACATTAAGCAGACCATCATTTTCGAACAATATGGGAAAGAAAAAGGATCTCTCTAATGTTGAAAACCGTGAAATAGTTGAAGGCATGAAAATCTTAGATATTTCACGAAAACGTACGCGTGATCATCGTACTATTAAGAGATTTGTAGCTGATTCAGAGTACCCATAGATTCGTGCAGATAAAGGCACAATGAGGAAGGTTTCTGCCAGGGAAATATTTCGGATTAAGAGAGCAGCTGCTAAATTGCCTTTCCAAAGCAGCAAACAGGTATTTGAAGCTGCTGGTGTCTCTGGAGCTCCACAAACATCAAGGTGTAGGATCCTCCAGAGTTATGCATAAAACCTCTACTCAGCCACCCTTAACCAATGTTCACAAGCAGAAATGGCTCAAATGGGCCCAGAAATACATAAAGACTAATTTTCAAACAGTCTTGTTGATGAGTGCCATGCAACTCTGGATGCTCCATAGTGGTGGATGGTTGGTGGACGGCCATCATGTCCCAACAAGGCTGCGATGTCAGCAAGGAGGTGGTGGAGTCATGTTTTGGGCCAGAGTCATAGGGAGGGAGATGGTCAGTTAATTTAGGGTCTCTGAGGTGTGAAAATGACCTCTGACCACATTCTTCCATGGTACAAATAGAAGAACCGTGCTTTCCGTAGCAAAATCATCTTCATGCATGACAATCCACCATCTCATGCTGCAAGGAATACCTCTGCATCATTGGCTGTTATGGGCATAAAAGAAGAGTAACTCATGGTGTGGCCCCCATCCTCCCCTGACCTCAACCCTATTGAGAACCTTTGGAGCATCCTCAAGTGAAAGATTTATGAGGACGAGAGGCAGTTCACATCCAAACAGCAGCACTGGGAGACATCCTGCACAGAAATTTAAGCAGAAACTCTCCACAAACTCACAAGTTCAATGGATGCAAGAATTGTGAAGCTCCTATTAAATAAAGGGTCCTATGTTAAAATGTAACTTGACCTGTTTTAATTGAAATAGCTTTTGATTTCAGTAATATGCTAATGCTTAGAATTGAAAAATAAACAAATGCCCATTTTCAGTTCTTTGCAACAGTAACATGGTTTGAAACTCTGCTGTGCATAATAATTTGGAACAGCACATTTTAAGTTTTTATTTTTGAAAAAATACTATTATCATTGGGAGGTTTGTTCAATAACATTCAAATTTTATTCTAAAAGTTGATGACTTGAAAATTATGATGACTGTCATTAAAATCAGAGAAAAATATCATTTGCATAAAAATGTGGAAGTGGAAGTTTGGATTTGAGTGTAAACCCCAGTACTGGGGCAGCCAATCATTAATCAGTGCTAATGCAGCCTCTGCAGCTCAGTGAGTGAATTCTGGGGGTCCTGAGCATTGCAGCATGGCCTGTCCACATACTGAGAAAAACTTTTATGCATGTTCTATATGTAGGTTTATGTAGTGTTCCTTTAAAACAGTAAGAGCACAGGCTACATATATATCCATGTAAGACTAGACCAGTGTATCACTGTAGCATGTGTTGGTGTCACGGTGGCATTACAGCAATAGAGAATAAATGGTGATTATAGACTTTGCAGAGCTGCTGGAGGTAATAAGCAGCTCAGTGTATTCTTGTGAACATATGTGTGCCGGAAGGCCGTGCTCTGGTGCAGCCCTCAGCACACATCACCAACGTCCTCGTGCATATGGTCGAATTAACGTGAACGAGAGAGATCAGCAGACGAACAGCGCAAATCTGCTTGGCTTGAATCTCATCCCAATGTTTTCTTTGTCTCTTTTAATTAACCGACAGCTGATAGGAACAAACTAAAAGCCTTTCCTGGCAGATACGCTCCTCTCCCCCCAGTGTCTGTATGCGTGCAAAGCTAATTTGGGGGGATTTCAGGAGAACAAGATGTACCGCAGCATCAGATTGGGTGAGGTGTATTTTGAATCTAGTTGACCTGCTGACAGGAGGACAGCCGTCATTTCGTTTCACTATAATGGTTTAGGGCTCACAGTGAGAGGTAGTGAGAGGCAGTGAGAGGCAGCGGGGAGACAGTGTACAGATTCAGATTCTGCACATACTCCTCCCACAAAACAAGAGACGCATTCGGAGGACAGAGGGTTAATTGGTAGCTTACTAAATTGCCTCTAGGTGTGAAGGGAGTGCTGTCATCAACTTCCAGCCCGCCGTGCACTCCGCAACCCTGAACAGCAACATGGCCAGACCAATTACCTCTAGCCTTGCCAATTTGGAATATAAAAATGTGAATTAAGTTTAAATAATGCACCATAAGCCAGAAAGAGACTTCAAAAGACAAAACTATACACTTTCTTTTCGAAGAATATTTAGAAAAATCTACTGCAGGGGTTGAAGTGGAAATTGGAAAGTGCAGAACAGATGTAATTTACAGCAGTCTGGAATAGTTTTGATCAACATATATTTCATCAGCTATAAACAGTGAAAATGTGAACAAGTTCTATGCATTATATGTGCATTGTATATTTTTATTTTTCTCTGAGATTGCAAATAGGTCATTGTATTTTCTGTTTTTCCCCTCTAATCTCAACTCTAGTTCTCTGCATCTCCTACAAATAAACATTTACGTGTGCGCTCCCCCCTCGGTGCTGCTCGTCGGTTGCTTGAAGACATGTCTATATCATATTTATTTTTTTTTTTATTTTGTACTCAAAGTGCCAGAAAGCAGTAGTAGACCATTCTGACCCACTTTCTTCTTGGATGTTTAGTCGTGTATTCATCATTGCGACAAACGGTGTATCCAACTAATACAAGTATCTGATTGATAATTTAGCTGGATTCTTGCAAATTCAGCTAAGTAGGTGTGTGAAGTAGTCTGTGGCCTCTCTTGAAACTGCTCTGTTCTGTGCTTGTTGTGAATGGCTGTTGTGCTGAACATCTGTGTTTGTGTCGGCTGATGGGAACACATCAGGTTGTCTGCTGCTGTTTGAGTCCACATGCTCCATCTGTTCCCCGGAGAACAACAACAGCAGCCCAAACCTGCTTATATAACATCGACACGCACATCATGTTTCACTCTTCAAAACTTGTTCAATCACACTTTTGGCAGTGCTGTTTAATGCATAGTTTAATTACAGGAGGAGGAGGTGCTTATTACTTGTCCTAGCTTTGTATGTTATTATGTTGTCTGGGTAATTCACGTTTGCGTTTTACACGTAAACTACTTAATATTAAAATCAATTATATATTGAATTTACTGTGGGCAGTAACCTACTTTAAATTCAAAATGGCAGTGTTTCCTTCCCGTGGGTTTAATCATTGTCACAACATCAGTAAGTAAAATAAGTCAAAATTTGCATTATAGATTTATGTAAAAATAAAGCAATCAATTTAATATGGCAAAAACAAAACACCCATCCATATTTGTTTTCAAACCTGTGACAGAAATGCATGCTTTCAGTACGGCTAAAGGTTGAAATCTTGATTTCACTTGATTTTGTTACAAAGGAAAAAAGTTCAAGTTCGAAAAGCAACTATTGGAGTGTGTCTGTGACAGGTAAATAGCTTTGGGGTGTAATTGAGTGCAAAGTTAAACAAAAAACCTTACTTCATCAATTTCCTTTCTTCTTGGAGCTAAAGAAAAAGAGAGATAAAGCCAAAGAAAATGTGTAGAGACCCAAAACAAGGCAAAAACTTGTATTATTTGTCTTGGCTGGGCAATCTCACTATGAAGCTTGTTATTCAGTGGCTCTTGGCTGTAGAGCTGCTTTGGCCTGAAGACAGCTTAGATCCACAGAGGAGTAAGTGTCTGAGGCCACGTCCTGAAGGAGATGAAACAGAGACGCTGCGCTGTTGCCAATAGCACAAAGATATTTACAATGAACATCCTCTGTTTCATTGGTAATGATCCCAACCAGAGGCATGCATTTCTCACAGCAGCAACAGCTCATTTGCCAAGTTAACGCTGTAGACCGCCTCTCATTATGTAGATAGTGTTGACATACCAACCTCTGAAATGCCAGTGTGCAGATCTGGTGCCTCCAAAGCACACTGTTCCACACTGTACTGATAATCAAGGGCCTACTCATGTTTCTGTAGATATGTTCATGAATGTTTGCTGCTTGCACAATCTTTGGGCGCATTTCTTTTCTTTCGGATTCTGTTTGGAAATATTGGGAAATTTCATTTTGTCTTCCATTATTAAAGGGGATTTGGCCGGGTACATCCTGAACAATTGTAAATCTTCAGATTCATTTCCTCAAGGCAGAAATATCTATAAGCGCCATGTTTTTGGATGGTAGGAGGAAGAACAATCCCAGAGTATTTAGCGGTGCATCATGATCACGCAGTACTTTAATTTACATGTATGACTTTAATTATTATGGTATTTATTTGAGCCATGTTTTACAAATACTTTTACTTTTCAGGCAAAACGTAGTGTAGTAGAAAGTATATGTAACTGTAGTGAAGTGTTTTTCAAGGTATTCTTCAACAGTAAAAACAAATGTAAATACTTATAATTGAACAAATGCATGATAGGTAAGTATAACGGCATACTGTTGAACATTCTGGGAAGAGCGATAACATCTCCATGGTGATGCAGTGTCGGATCCCCACCAAAAAAGCTTTATATAGTTCACCTTTAATCTGAAAGCTAAGCAGGTTTCACCAAATATAATGTGCATATAGGCACATTGTGACTAGTGGTGGAAGGTAATGAAGTAAAGGTTGTAAAGTACTGTACTTAAGCAGAATTTTTAGGTATCTGTGCTTTACTTAAGTACATTTTACAGTTGGTTCTTTTTACTTTGCTTCGCTTCATTTGAGAGCAGTATCTGTACTTTCTCCTCCAGTCCATTTTTGAACTGGACTGAAAGTAAAAACATCTTTTCATATGATTTGAAGGGCTATTTTTAACAGGTCCGTGGTAAAATCCTGACTAAGGTTTTCGAGTTCAAGCTTCGGCTTTGAGCAAACAAAAAACCCCACAAAATTCATAAGAAAAAAATTAAAATTGATTCATATTGGAGTAGTTTACATAAAGCTTGATTAAAATACTGTTTCATTGTACATCACTGTTACTGTGTGAGATGGAGGGTATGGAGGAGATGGAGAAGATAGATTTCCAAAGCCCACATCCCGTCCTAACCCCTTTGGTGAAGATGGATCATACAACAGCAAACTCCAATAACACTGCAGCCAGGGATATCTTGCCTGGTCAGGTGTGCTTTTCCATTTCGTACAAATAAGTAGGGGCACTGAGGGTTTAAAATTGCATCAAGTTCAAGTCACAATGGTTAAAATTGCAATATATTCCACACAATTCACCCCGCTGATAAATTGTTTAACTTGTAGGCACTACTTAACTTAAAGGAGGGTGAAGGAAAAGGAGCAAGAATCAAATTGACACTATCTAATAAAAGTGAAACAAGTTCAAATTGAATCTGGTTAAAATTGGTGCAATTTCAGCATTCTCACCTATTTATCCATTTCCACTCACTTTCCTTGTCAGCGTATCAATCCAAATGTATTTTCAGGCTGTTTTCTTATTCAGTGAACAGCTCCCTCTGCTCTGAATGCCCTTTGTGCTGGCGTAACCTCTAAACTGACTGAGTACTTTACATGTATTTGTGCTGCATTGTGTTTGTCGGCCTGTCACATGCTCAACATGCTATGGTGGGAACAGGATCACGTCTCGGCGTGTTTTCGCAGCTGAGCAGATCTGCGTCACACACACATACGCGGATCACAGACGTTTCCCTCGTAGCTGTTTTGACTGCTATCACATTCATTCAGGTTACAGGGGCAGAATCTGCATTGTTGTTTTTACAGTGTTTGGTCGACTGTCATGTAGCTGATTAAATAGCAAAACGCAGAGAAGTGACACTAAACGGACATTGTGCTTACTGGGTTTCTTGATTAAAGGTGCACTGTGTAACCTGCACTAAGCCACCTGCATATCTCTATGGACGTGTTATTGCTTTGCCTGGAATGTTTCACAGTAACACATTAAATATATGTGTCTATTTACAGGCAGTGGTGGATGAAGCACTCAGTTTTTATACTTAAGCAAAAGTACAGATACCAGGACAAAAAAATATTAAAGTAACCGTTTAAAAATGTGCTAAAGAGTAAAAAGTAAAAATATTCTGTAGAGATTTTGAGGCCTAATAAAGCTTCAAATGTCGTGATTTTAATTAAGATTTGTGCTGAATTTTGGTCAAAACAAACTATTGCTATAACTGTTTTTATTTGTATATTTTTGCTCAAATTCTGAACGTGTTAAAAATAAACCCATTTCAGCAGGTCTCAAACATTAATGAAAAGTAGAAAGTACATATACCTGCTCTCAGAGGTAGTGAAGTGGTATTTTTCAACAGTAAAAACGCACGTAAAGATCTGTAATTAAATAAATGGAAGATAAGTAAGTATAGCGGCATACTGCTGGACATTCTGGGAAAGGCATTAACATCTCCATGGAAACGCAGTAATGGACCCCCCGCTAGAAAACCTTTATACAATAGTTGACCTTCAATCTGAAAGATGGCATATTACAACAGTATATCTATGTATGTGACCAGTGGTGGAAGGTAATGAAGTAAAAGTAGTAAAGTACTTTTTAGGTATCTGTAGTTTACTTAAGTACATTTTACAGTGGATACTTTTTACTTTTACTTTACTACATTTCAGGTATCTGTACTTTCTACTCCACTACATTTTTTAACTGGACTGAAAAATAAAAAGTACTTTTCATATGACGTGAGGGGATATTTTTACCATGCCCGCGGTAACATCCTAACTAGTTTTCGACTTCAAACTTCACCTATAAGCAAAAAAACAACAAAAAAAAAAAAAAACGCAAAATGTATAAGAAAAATTCAGAAATTGAATCGTGTTGTTACTATCGACCAAAATATGTCTAATTTTTAATCAATATTTCTACATTTATCATTTTAATAAATTAACAACACTTGAGTGAAATACTTTTACTTTTTATTCTTAAAGTGCATTTTTAAACGAGTAATTTAATACTTTTACTTAAGTAGATTTTTTCATGTGATACTTTTACTTTTACTTGAGTAACATTTTACCTCTGTATCTGTACTTTTACTTAAGTAACAAAACTGAGATTTCATCAACCACTAATTGTGATTTAATGAACGTTCTTCTCTGTATCCCCAAAGATCTAATCAGGTTCTCAACATACTTTACTTACTTTGCAAAACTAATGATCTTTACTTCATTTTGACATGAATATGGTTTTGGAATTAAGTTGTTAAAACTCTGGAGGTCAATTATTTCCTGCAGTTCTGGGTTGTCACAGCGTGTCTTTTTCCTCAGTTAATTGGCTGATATTTGGCATTAGACCTTTTGATGGGATTATAAAAACAGTACATGAGGTCAGGTCATAACTGTTTTGTGAAATCTTGTGAAACAGCTTAACATCAGTTATCAAAGGAGACAAAAGGTTTAAAAGAAGAGCCCATAGTCAATTATCTGCAATGCTTCCCATGTCAAAAGTCAGAAACAAGAACAACTCCAACTAGAAGGCTTTTCTACTGTCTCATCTGATCGAATTTGGCTTGGATTGGATTGAACCACTACAAGTATTTCAAGTGCATTATTAAAATATACTGCAAAAATGTGCAAAATAACTAACAAAATTAATATATGCCTCAGATAAACCCAATAGCTGAATATAATGATAAGCGAGACATTAAACACAGATCCAAATTTCAGCTTTATCACAATTTATGTATACATGTTCTTGCTTTTAGATAGTAAATAATGTCATTTTCAAAACGTTCACACTCAACATGATTGGTTAAACCCAGCTGTCACTCATCCAGAGCATACGGCTGCTTTAAATAGAGAAATAGCGAATCACTATATGACTAAAATGGCAGATCGTTCCGGTAATGAGATTTCTATCACTGTATTGCCTAATCCTAGTCCATTCTTAACCTCTATTTCTCGTTGGTGTGTGTACCTGATGACAAATCTCATGGACCACCACCATGGTCAGCTCCATCTGATAAGACGACGAAGACACCTCCGCGTCCAGTAAGATCTTCTGCTCCACAAACACGTTCAGGCCCCAGTTCTCCATCGCCGCATAAGGATGTTTGGGCACAGCCAGCAAATCTGACAAGAAAAACAACAGAATTACATTGTAACTTTATAACTCATGTGTCTCATTAACACTCTCACTATGGGCCGTATCCAGCTGGAACTGTGCGTTTTAAATGAGGAGCGGGCAGGCAGACGGGATAGATGCTGGCAACTGAGCACATCCCATTTTGGGCTCAAATTAAACCCATGAGTCATCTTAACAACCTGCCAAAGGATCCTTTTATCCAACAACATGGAAATATGTTTCTGATGTAAATGACCACTGCTGTAGGAGGAGAGAGTGAGCAAAGAAAAACCAAAGGCCAAGTAAGTGCAAGTGTGCGTTACCTGAACATAAAGATCTATTAGAAAAGACAAGGGGTAATTAAAAGCCTGACTAAAGTAATGTCGCTTTGAAAATGGCAAGAAATTAAAGTAATCCATTATAGAAAGAACAATGGTTGTGCTTAAAGCAGTTTAGCGACACTGCAGCAAACTATTTACAGCAACTGGCAGCGAACAAGAAAGTCTGTGATTTGCCGTATTGCTGTAAGACAAACCATATAATATAAAAAATAAATAAATAAATAAAAATAAAAGTGCTAAAGACATTCAGAACTAACGCACTTTACAATGCCATTACAACTTTACATTTTATTTTATTTACTTTATTTGTTTAGTTAAAGGTACATATTCTCCACAAGGACACTTTTTATGCCATGTTGTGGACGACTAACAGCATTTCTTTAAGAGTAATTTTATTTGGGCATGTAAATTCGTTTTTCAGTGCAGTACAAACACGCTTTAACTTTTCTGAGACATATAGTCATCTATAGAATAAGTAGCCATGATTCTATAGGGGGTATAAGACCATATGGGGCGTTTTCCTTATTAAATTGACCGGTTCATGGGGAATGCGTTGAAAAATATATATACGCACAAACACAATAAGAACAGGGCAGTGCAGGTAATAGAGTTCATCAGAGAGAGGAGCTGTGCTGATTAGAGCAGAGGAGCAAATGAAAAGAAGCAGGTAAAGGTGAGAATGAAACCTGATTGTTTTATTGTGAAAAAAGAGCTATTTCCCAGAGTTAACGAGTTCAGAGCCTGATTTAAAATTGAAATTACCAAGTGGCATTTTGGAGACACACATTTTTATCACTGGTACAGCCTGACATAATAGATAATAATGCATTCACTTTTTAATCACCTTCATGGCACATGCTGTAAAAAAACAAAAACAAAAAACAACATAGAACCAAAGCGAGAAACCACAAACATGTAGTTGGAGTCTTTTCTGCTTCTTAAAACAAAGAGAACAAAACGCTGCAGGCACCACTTTAAACCTTTTGTTTCCCTGCAAACATAAAACACATACAAGCAGCTGCCAGTCTTACTTTTATACAGTGTTACAGTCAGACAGGTCCATGTTTGGAAAGTCTACTACAGGGTGAACAGTCTGTCATGCACTAAAACAGCACTGCAAATCAATAATTGGCATTGTCGATTGCATTTTAAATGAAAGGAAAAATACCTCTTTAAAAACCCAGTGACTGACGTTTAGTGGTAGGAGCCAAATGTCTGTATTAATCCAGGCTTTGTTTTGTAAGCACCAGGTCCAGGTCCCGTCATCAAACCAGCCTCCCTCTAAAACAGCTCCCTCCGGCACCTGTCAGTCACTCACGACCGTATGAACTTAATCAGCCTCAAGCAAATGTCAAGCTACGACTCCATTTGACCAGCGCTTAGCCTTTTATAACCGCAATGGGCTGTGCTATCACAAAGGCAGAAGCTGTGAGGATTTGTGCGGGTATTTTTAAGGTTATGTAGATATTTTTGTGCCAAATGGAAGTAGAAAGTGTCAATTATTGGCACAGCTGTTTGAAGTTGCACTTGAATTCAAGTTCACTACAGATGGGTTTCTGCGTTACCCTTATGTTCTTATCTGCACAGGTTAACTTTAACTTATCTTTCTCTTTGACAGCCCTGAGTTCACTAACACAAATCCACAGCTCAGTTGTATTATTGGTCTCTGTGATGTTTTTCTCCAGTCAAAAGCTGCATGTTCACATGGATACTGTGGTCTAGTTTAGATATCACATTATAACTCTTTTCCCAAATCACCTACAGCTTCAAATGGAGACCTGAAATAACTTTGGAGTACTCAAATTATAGTAATTTTAAAATCCAGTTTGCAACAGCCTCTGGCTCACTTGACATACCACTGTATTTGAGAGGTTCACATTTATTCCAGCTCTACTCATTTATTCTTAAGACAGAAACAGATGTTTATCTATGACACATTAGACAAGACAAGTTTATTTGTACAACACATTTCATACACAAAGTAATTCAAAGTGCTGTACAGAATAAGAAATACATTAAAATCACAATACAAACAAATCAAAACATAAAAAAATCATCATAAAATTAACATTAAAAGAGAAGAGTGCAGAATAAAAACCTTTCAGTCATGTGCACACTAAAGAGAACTGTTTTGAGCCTGGATTTAAACATTGACAAAGTAGAGGCCTGTCTCACATCTTCAGGAAGATTGTTCCAAGTTTTAGCTGCATAAAACTGAAACGCTGATTCTCCATGTTTAATCTTGATTGTAGGCAGCAGGAGGCCGGTCCCTGAAGTCCTCAGAGTGTGAGATGGTTCATATGGCACTAACAAATGGGAGATGTTCTTTGGTGCTGGTCCATGGAGAGACTTGTTCACATGCAGAGCTGCTTTAAAGTCTATTCTCTGAGCCACAGGAGCCAGAGACCTGAGTACAGGACTTATGTGCTCGTACTTCCTGGTTCTAGTCAGAACCCAAGCAGCAGTGTTCTGGATGTACTGCAGCTGTGTTAAGGCTCGTTTGGAGAGGCCAGTGAGCAGGCCGTTACAGTCGTCTAACCTACTGGAGACAAATGTATGGATAAGTCTCTCTAAGTCTCGTTTTGACGGTATTCCTTTGATTTTTGCAATGTTTTTAGATGGTAAAAAGCTGCAGATGTTATTGATTTGATGGGGCTGTTAAAGTTCAAGTCTAAGTCCATTATGACTCATAGATTCCTACCCTGATTTGAAGGTTTTAGAGACAGACTGGAGTTGACTAGTGACACTCACTGGAAAACGTTGTTTTGTATCCACACGCTGATCTGTTGGATACAGTGGCAGAGTGAATCCACTGGTCCATATTCTCCTGCTGCCAGTGAGACATAGATCTGAGTGTCATCTGCATAGTTGTGGTTGGACACATTATTGCTATGTATTAACTGGCCTAAAGGCAGCTGACTGACTCCTGTTGCAGCCCACAGGCAAGGGGTGTATGATCTGAGACACAGTTTCCAATTTCAACAAAGTACTTCCTGTCCTCTAGATGTGACTTGAACCAATTTTGGGCAGATGCCCACTCAGTCCTCTAGCCCCATGATCGAAGTGTCAAAAGCAGCACTCGAACCGGATCAAGACAGAGACTCAGTGTTCAGCCAGATGTTATTTGTCACCGTGATAAGAGCAGTCTCAGTGCTGTGGTGGAGTCTAAAACTGGAAAACATCAAAGGAGTTGTTCATTTGAGGGAAGTTAATAAGCTGCTGGTTAACTACTTTTTCAAGAACTTTGCCTAATAACAGCAGATTTGAGAATGGTCGGTAGTTGTTCAGTATTGTGGCATCAAGACTGCTCTGCTTTAAGAGAGGTTTGATAACTGCAGTTTTCAAAGCTCTTGGGAATGTTCTAGATTGAAGTGACATGTTAACGAGCGGTGATACCAAACTGTTGAGCACAGACTTTAGCAATTTAGTGGCAGCATGTAGATGAACTCAGACTGGTGACAATGTCTTAGACAGTTTTGTCAGTTACAGGTGAAAAGTGAGTCAGTTCTAAGTGTGTAGGTGGCTGGAGGGTTGATATTTGCGTTGTGGAATTGATGGTGTTTTTGTCAGCCTGAATCTTGTCATTAAAAAATCTAATTGCAGTTTTCAACATTCAAAACACTTCAAAACACTTAATGTCACAGAGTTCAACAAATCATCAGCATCAAAACATGAGGCATTTTCAAAGTGTATCATTTTCATGAACAGTGCACCTGTGTTATCATTTATGTGTCCCTTCGAACAACTGCAGGACCAGCCGCTGGTTTGGGAATAACAGAAAGGTCAAAGAGACACAAAAATGATCAGACAGACCAACACCCACCGCATTGATTTTTTATATAAATATGTACTCTTTTTGTAATGAGCAGGCCCAGAGTGTGTCCTCTGTGGTGGGTGGGCTCGCTGACATGAGTCACACCAAAGGTTTCAAGGACAGAACTGAGCTCTTTAGCGTTTCTGTCAAACACATTATCCACATGTACATTAAAATCACCTCTAATGACTAAACTCTCAAAGTCTGTGCATACGACTGAAAGCATCTCAGTAAAATCATCAATAAAACTCAGACAGTGCTGGGGAGGTTTGTATATGACTAAGTAGACTATGGAGGGTGATTGTTTTAGCTCAATTTTAAAGGAAACATACTCAAATGATGAAAACACCCCAAGTGACAACCTGTGAGTAACTAAATCATCTCTAAAACTGCACACACACCTCCACCCTTTTTGTTTGCTTGTATTTCAGATTAAAATTTTAAGTTAGATGACGTTCCAGTGCATCACCTGTGTTTTTGTCGAGCCATGTTTTGGTTAAAAATGATTCATAAAAATGATTTGTTACATAATGATCTGACATTGAGCAAAGCAAGTTTAGGTTAGTTTCAGTCGGACTGGATGCTATCTTCTTACAGTGAATGTGAACATGAACATTATGTAGACCTAATTACTCTCGCTTATTCATAATTCCAGATACCCCTTTTGTTATACTTTTGGGGTTTTGTCATTTAGCATTTATCTCATTTGCCCCTCTCTCTGCTTTGCCTTGAGCACTGAATGGCTCGAACACATTTAAAATATACGTAAAATGGTTAGCCACTCCCAGGAGGGGAACTGAATATGGAGGTTACTATGGAAACATAAGTCCAGATAGGAGACAAACACACAACGTCCATAACTGCTGTCCAATCACATCTTAGTGCCCGCTCCTAGGCAGACTGCTATTGGCTGACAGCTCATTCTTCACATGAGTGCAACCCAGACAGCAGAACTGATTGGTCGGCAGAAAGAGAATGCAAAAGCAATGAGTTTGACTTTAGGGGGAAATGCAAACGAAAGCCTTTGGTCTAAGGGAAAATGTAAATGAGACATTATACTCAATAGAAGCTGAAATGAAACAAATTATTTCACACTGCACCAAAGTGACCCTGGAGGTGATATTCCTGAACTGAAACTCGCACATACAAACACTAGATTCATGTAATGCCTAGACATTGCCTTCTCTTCTCTTCAACCAGTTGTATGCACACTTTTAAGTTGATCATTAATTCAGACCATAACACTTAAAGCCGCAGTTTGTAACTTATTAGCCAAAATACATAAAATCATGTTTTTCCATTTTAGTTGTGTTACTTACACTGAAAACATACTGAGCTTGCATCTCCACAAACCTGACTGATTTGGCCTGGGAGAGGGCCCCCTGCTGCTTGTTTCCATGGAAATATTGTTCTTTTGGCTATAATTGTCCATCATATAAAACATATCTGTGGAGAAGGATGGAGGATGTTCCAAAATGGTTTTAACTTTCTATTTCAATGGAATCGTGCAGGCAAGGTCCCACCTACACTGCCTGCACGATTGCATATTGAACCTTTGCATTGCATAAAACACCGTTCATTAAAGTGCAATTGTATTTATTTATGCTATAGCTTTTTCTGGAGTTTCCCACAGTAAGCCATTACAAATATTTATCTCCATGGAGACAGTTACTGGTCAGATCTGTTAAGAGGCAAACCAGCTCACACAGCCAAGCAAACATGTTTTTCAAGATTAACAAAATGTCCCCAGAATAGTAACATAGTACAGCTTTAAAGTATATTACATCTTAACCACTGTGTGCTTGATTTATGAAACACCCATATAGAAAGGATTTGTTCACATGAATACCAAAAGCAGAGATCCTTCCTTCTACCAAAAGATTATTTTATAGCAATAAATCAAACATAGCCATAAGCAATGACAAATATACATGCCCACATTCCCCTCCTGAGGCCAATTTATAGTTATTGATGCATTAAGATCAATATTAACATGTCTTTTATGGATGGAGTCGTGAACCACATAGCACACACATAATAAACATCGCTCTTAAAATGACTTAGAATACTGCACCGTGATAACTGCTGTGTTGTGAACCTTTACCCAATGCACGATAAACACAAAAAGTAGGTTATATTTGCATTTACATAGTAGCAAACATAAAACCACCAGATTGTATCTCTGAAGATGCAGGGAACCATATATTTAGATACATTTAATTCTGCTTTGCTAATTGCAGTAAAAAATATGGTTCAATTTGGTTTGACTTTGCTTTGGGGCTTGGCAAAACCCCAAAGACATAACCATAACCCCCCTCCCTCTCTCCCATAGAGCCCTAAACTTGTCCACCAATTATCTTATGCTTGTTCAGATAAGAGCTGCTCCATATGCAACAGTTACAAGTAGTGGGAAAGCTGAGAATAGCTTTGAATCTTAACATTTTCACGTTCGCTATACACTACAGTCACATAGAAACCAATTTAAAACAAAAAATAAACAGGAAAACAGTTCATTAAATCTCATAATGGAAGGTGCAGCTTAGAATATACAAGATGGCTGCCTGTTATTATTATCTGAGGTGACTGGACAACTGAGTATGTAAACTGGATGCAGTGGGTGGCATTGCAGGAGAGGTCTTTCTAATAGAAAGGGCTCATGAATGTAAATAGTGAATAATGATACGAGCCCCCCTTCAGATATGAAGTCGGGCTTTGAAAATAATGAGGCTATCAGTTTATATTCAGACAACCACACACATAAACACTGCAAAGATGTGCATTCGATACTGACTAAAGCTAATTGGGAAGAAATTCGTATTTTTATCAAGTGAGCGCAGCCAAGTGTGATTTTTACATTGTGTCTAGTTGAACGCGGCGAGGTTGGTACTATAAGCTGCCAAAGAGGTGAGCAGCAGTTATAATATGAAAAGAGGTGTAAAAATATTTAATAAGGACTGGGCAGAGGGAGTGATAGAGCGGGATTTAATGAGCACAAGTACAGACTCAGAAACAGTGTCAAGTGATGGGAAAATGAGGAAAATATCTGCCGGCAACTGAATGAAATGTGCTTCAATTATTTCAACCACTGCCAGCACAGATTGGGTCAGGGCCCATACTCAAGGTGGGTCACAGTGAATTGTAATTGAGCCTCATAATATGGGCAAAACAATCCAAAATAAATATAAAGTGATTCTGGGCCATTGTTTGGAAAGATTAAGGGTGGCTTTAGTAGTGTTGGTAATGGGTGTATATTTTGAGTCCAACATCTAATTGGGTCCTCGCTAAAGTGGATGAGTGACACTCTTATCCCACAGCAACACGGGCCCAAGTTTGACTGTGGGTTGCCACTCGGCGTTCCAGTTAATTTAACTTTCAAGATCTGGAGACAGGCCCCTATCCAGGGGTTTGTATTTTAGATTAGACCTTGCAAGTATATGCCATTTGTGCACCACAGTTAATCCAAATTTACTTCCATTACCACCTAGGAACATCATGTAAGTCCTCTAATTTACTCATATACTTGTGCCTTTTTATTTTTATTGTCTTTAAATGTTGATGCCGAGGATAAAATAGCCCATCGCTTTCTAATTAGATCTATCTTACTCACTTCATTATGTCTCATCTAAAGATAATCTTAATACAGCTCTTCCATAAGTGATCATTCTGTAATTGCTGTTCTGTCTCTATTACAGTGTATAACATTTACAACACTGTTGCACTGACCTTGAAGAGATATGCACAAGTGTATAAAAGAGGATAAAAGCCTACATGCAGTGTCTGTCATATTTACCGCTGGCTGTTCAATCAATGAACTGGATTTCTCAGTAGTTGTATAAACTGAATATAATAATTTTACAGTCGAGAGAGAGAGAGAGAGAGAGAGAGTAGCGTAACAGGAGAACTGCTCAATTAGGATCAGCGGCCTGAGGAGAAGAACAGTCCTCCAGATAAAAGTGTTCTTCCTTGTGTCATCTGCATCCTGCAACTTGGGGCATCACAGAATCCAGGGGGAGCCAGGTGAACAGGAAAGGGTCGAAGTTAAATCTGTCAACTGGACAAATCGTTGTAGGAGTGAAGACGTTTTGCTGCTCATCCAAGCCGCTTCTTCAGTTCTGGTCAGATTGCTGGTGAACACTGCCTTATATCTGTCTGAAGGGAGGAACTAACTACACTGAAAATGTAAACAGTTATTGTCTCCAGTTTCAGCCTTAATGGCCCAATTCAACCTTTAATGTCCCTACTACTCTTTTTTGTTTTTTTGCTCTGGTCTGAGGATGGAATTATAGATTTGTTAGAAATTATGTCTCAGGCCCCCATTCCAGTTTAAGGAAGGATTGTCCTAACAAAAATAGCCTCTTTAACTCCCCTCTCAAACCATTTCTTTTCTCTGGCTGTACCTCACTATCTTCAAAGGAGTGGTTAGTGGCTTTGGAGATGGAGATGTACGACTGACTGGGCTCCAGAGGGGCTCTTGCGACAGTATTGGTACATTCTCTTATGGAGTGGCCTTTTAGTGACATTAGAGAAACTAAACAGTCACTCCATAAGAGAATGTACTGCTATCATCCTACCTTAGTTTTGCTACCATTGTGTGGAGAGGCTATGAGGCTTATTCTGAATCTCCCCCCGCAAAACAAATCCTACTGGACCCACTGGCTTTTATGGTAAAAACACAATGCACAGGGTGTGTCTTTAGAGGCCACCTTGAGAGAGGTGGAAGATGTGCAGAATGGGGGCCAACCGTTTCAAGACTGTGATGGTAAAACTGGTACAGCAGTTGATGAGGGGATAACTGAAGAGGAAGTGTTTATGAGGATTGCACCTATGAATCCAAGATTACTGATCTTTCAAGAGCTCAATAATCTTGCCAGAGAAGCAAAGCAGTTCAGCCACCAGTCAAGACAGAACGAAACCTTCAGTCATGTCCAAACCGTCCTAAACAAGCAACTAAGTGGATCAAGTGAGGTAATGGCACCGGTATTGCCCTGAATCAAGAAGAACAAAGCAAAAGGCTTACTCAGTTAGAATCCATCCCCATTCAATAAATCCAGGAACCAGAAACACAAGCAAAAGAGCCTCAATAGCATGCCATCGTTGTGAGAGACCCGGCAGCTAGCAAGGTCCTGCAGGTCAATGCTGCCCGAAAGTGAGTCCCCATCAGCACTGAATCACATCCTGCTGTTATATCTGATAGTGGTGCTACTGCAGGAGACCAGCCTTTAAACTCCTTAAGCCTGTGGTGACTGTGGCAGTCACAGATATGCATCAAGTCACCCAACACTCACAAGAGCTAGAAACCCCACTTGTAGGACCCTTAAATAAGGGCCCAGTCGAAGTTAATGGCATGTCTGCAGTTCCACTATTAGTGGGTACCAATGTCATACATACCTCTAAATGCCATCTTGAAGCAATATAGGAAGCAGTTTCTGGTTGTGGTACAAGAAAAGCACTCCAAATGGCACACTGCTCTGACGGGGGTGGGTGGCACTGACCCTGCCAAAGAAGTTAATGTGATGTGACAAGTGAAAGGGGTGCCAAGAAAGAAAACTTATACTACTCTGGTTGAAAGTTAAGCCAATCCTTACTTGCCAAAGGGCCTAGCAGTGGGCAGAGTGCTTGCTTATGTGAAGAAGGGTGTCATTCTAGTCACAGTGATAAACACCTCTGCACAACCAGACCTAGTTAGACCACATACTTTTCTGGCAGAAGCTTTTTATTATCTCTAGTCAGCTCTAGTCTTGCTTGTCCTGTGGATCTCAGTGAAGCTGCTGTGGAAGATGAAGTGCAGAGGGAAATCCACAGGCAAATGGTGGTAAATGGTGGCAAGATGTCCGCAGGCTGTTAAAAGACACGGATGAGGCAGATTTCATCCACCCGAGCAAAAGTCCGTATGCCTCGGCCATTGTGATTGCGGTAAAGAAGGACGAGTTGTTGAGAATATATGTCGACTACAGAAAATTTAATTTCTGCAGTATTAGAGATCCATTTCCCCCTCCCCAGAATTTAGGATGCCCTCAAGGCACAGTACTTTTCAACTTTAGACATGACATAGGGGTATAAGCAGGAAGAGGTGTCAGAGCTTAAAAAACTGCTTTCACCACTCCGATGGGACTCCAAGAAGCAAGCCGAATGCCATTCAGCCTACAGAATGCCCCATCAACATTCCAAAGATTGATGGCCTGCTGTTTTGGAGACCTAAACTACTCTCACCTTCTGATTTATCTTGATGATCCCATCAGCTTTTCAAAAGACTTTAGCAAAAACTTGCAACGCCTGTGTGAGCATGGCCTCAAACTAAAGGAAGTCCAGTATTTGAGGCATCTGGTCTGTGCAAAGGGCCTCCACATAGCCCCTGAAAAGATAAGCAGGGTGAAAGATTGTTCACACCCAACTAACTGCAAAGCAGTCCTGCAGTTCTTGGGTTTTGCAGAGTATTATTGGAGGTTTTTGGAGAGTCGCACCCCTGTACCTTCTCACTTCTGGTGATCCCAGTAAGAAAAAAAGTGGAAAGAAAAGGCCCATTGTTCCAGACTCTCCCTTTTCTAGTCTGAAGAGTGTACTGAGGCATTTAAGACACTGAAAGATAAGCTCACATCAGCCCCATTGCTGAGGTACCCTGACTGCTCACTGCTGTTCGTGTTACAAACCAGTGCATCTGTAGAAGGTTTTCAGTGCTGTCCTAGCAGAAGTTCAGAATGGAGTGGAAATAGCTTATGCTATTAGGGGTCTGACCCCTCCTAAAACCCACTACCCAGCCCACAAGCTAGAGTTTTTAGCTCCTAAGTGAGCAGTGACAGACATGTTTCTTTACTGTATGGGCACATGTTTTCTATACTGACTGATAACCCCTTAAAATGTGTCACGTCCACTGCCAAAGTGGACGCCACTAGGCAGTGATGCATTTCGCAGCACCCAACAACTACACCCAACATGACTCGACTAGGGGCTACAGCCCCTATGATGTAATGCATGGCAGGCATTAGATTTTACAGATGAATTCGAATACAGTGATCATGTGCAAGACCTTCAAGACTGCCTTTGTCAGCCGAGAGTAGGCGTACTCCCGGCTAACAAAATCCACAGGCCATGCTGCACCAAAAGAAACACTATGACCACACAGTGAAGAAGAGTCTCACCTTTGAACCAGGAGACTGAATTTCAATAAAAGTCTGTGCTCTGGAAGGTCAACCGAAGTTGGGGGACGGATGGGAATCAAAGCCTTGTGTAGTACTGAAGAAACAGCCAGGAGTCTTAGAGTATGTCATGAGGTCTGAAGATGGGTAAAAGGAAAGAGTGGTCCACGGAAACTTTCTCATACAGTGCATGTTTTTCGTCATGAACCCTGAGCAGTCTGCAGATGAGGCCAGAGGATGGCAATGAGTCGCATAGAGAAGATTCAGAGAAGGGAAAGGAGGAAGGTGATCAGGAAAGGGATCAACTGGAGGACATGGGAAAAAAATCATAGCGATGGACAACAGGCAGAGCCTGAACTCCTGGAATTCATAATTGTGGAACAAGATCCTTCCCTTCACTTAAGGGATACATCACCTGTGGAACAGGATTTTATCAGAAGAAACCACTCCTTAGAAACAAACAACCACCAAAAATAATTTGTTTTCAGTTGAAAGCCATGTACTATCAATCAGTTCAGCAAAAGATTGATCGGGGCCCAAAGATTTGACAGAGAGCCAAGAAAAGACAGAATTTACTAAGCAGAGGCCAACAAACACATATCTCACATAAAGCCCCTCCCTAATTCATTCATAAGTTATTCATCACAACTTGGGTTTATGTTCATTTTTTGTGGTTAGTTGTGGTTGTTTTTATTATGAAGTGTTTATGATGTCTGAGAAACCATCAAAACAAAGGGGGAGGATTAGGGATGTCATTTCTCTGTTCTCTAGCAGGGGGTGCTTTTCTTTACTTTTGTGATGGCCCCAAGCCATATCAGCCCTCCGCAGCTTCTGTAAGCTGCAGTTGTTCTTTGTCTTTTATAAGATAAGGACTCCTGATTGTAACGCAAATGTTAAAAACATTAATAATGCACCAAGCAATTATTTTTGTCAATATTTTGAGAAGCACTTAACCAGATAAATGTGTTTGAAGCTATATTCAATGATCATATCAAGTTCAATCACAGTATTTTATTTTACGTGTAAATGCACTACTTTAAACAGTGCTGTGTGTTCAAAAACGTGAAAAATGTGAAAACTGGTGTGAACTGGTGAATGAAAAATGCATTATTATCATATTTTACATGAGTTATGGAACTTAAAGTAAGTGATAGAGTTGTTCCTTGTCTTTAAAAAAGCCATTAAAAGAGAGCAGTTTGTTCAGCCTTGACCATCATCAAGAGTCCTGTTTTCCCAGTCCGCACTGCTGGCTCCAGACCAGCACAAATCACACAACACAATGCAGAGACATTACTGGGGTCTTCGCCATCACAGAGACAGGGAAAATGTACAATAAAAGTAAAGTATTGAAGTGGGGTAAGATTAAACGCTATATAATCTGGATAATTGTATAAAGTTTTACAGTTTTCACTTGATTTTGCAATTCTGAAACTGATCTAAATCTTGGATAACCAATAATATTTACCATCCAAGCTGTCGTTCAGCCACTGACACCCATTAAGACATAGGCCGGGAGTGCATTTAGGGAACCCATGGCGTCACTTAGTGCTAACTGCTATCTTAAAGCAGAGCTTGGGGGTGGCGCAGATGTTTTGACACGCTTTATCACTGGTGGACAGCTGTCATATCATTTTCTGCTCTCACATTCACAGTAAAATTAACCACTCCATTATTTTCCCAGAGCAGTTACCATGGTCACGCTGTGCCGGAAATGTCATTGTCATCTCATTTACATCAGAACAGTGACAATACCAGCCCAGATGCACCACACTCTGAGTATATCCATCACTGAGGCAAAAATGCAGACAAATAATCCGATTTACATAGGACAATTAATCTATTAATTTTGCTGATTTTTTAATGATCAAAACCAATTGCATTGAGTTACATAATCTGTTGGTTTAGACCGTTATTCTCTTTGGTGCAACTCGACCCACTTCAGATTTCTATTCAAAAGTCTGTCCCTTTACCATTGATACATTCATAACATACTGTGTCCCAGTAAATTCATTTTAAGATAACTTTTGGCTTTTCATAAAGTTTAAATAGAATATTAACCTGCATCCTTGGAATGAAATTTGTCATAGTAATATCGTGCTTGAGTTTAGAGGTCATATTGTGCATTATTCAGATGTAATAATCGTTTTGGATGGAGCCTACTTTGGCCATGGCATTATAACTAACAAAAAAGCAATTTCTTTGAACTGGAAACAAGTAATATTTTTTCAAACACCAATGATCAGATCAGATTGTCTTGTAAATTTAATAATACAATACATTTATTTATTTATTTGATTGAGACAAGGCATGTCAATGAACAGACATGATTCAATATGAATGTAAACACACCAGATTATAGCAGAGGTCACAAAAGAGTCAAAATAAAAATTTCACACTACACTCATTGCACAGTTCCTATAATTGCATCATAGAAAATAATAAATAATAATAAATGAATAAAATGTCTACAATAGTAAGATTTAGCTGCGGTAAATGGACAAATGTAAACTAAATCTTTATGGTATATTGACAGTACCACTTTATAACAATCCGTTTAGACTCTCATTTGCAGGAGAAGTGACTTTACACAGCAGCGCATTTCTTTCATTTCTTTGCTGGAGCATGAAAAACACATCTGCCTTGCGTTGTTATAAGCTGCCCCCGATTGCACCCATTCGAGTTTGGATGGGAGCAGTCACCCAGGTGCGGGGCGTAATGTGGAGTCCACTTGTCTTATAGCGTACATTTTAATGGCCAGTGCAAACAGGGCTCTTGAGGAGATGGATGAGAAGACGTGAGTCCCATTAACCAGCAGATGGGGCATTTATATAACATCTTCATTTTGCTGCCTGTCTTGTTTTTTTCCATCTGCTGCCTTCGTGCGCTTGCTCTCTGTTCTCCGCTACCTGCCTTCTTCTTCTTTGCTTTCGTCTACGCCTCCGTATGTTCCAATCTCTTTACATTTTGTCACACAAACGCCTGCCTCTCTGACCATCTGTTTCTCCCTGTTCCCTTCACTGCGCCTGATGCTTCAGATGACCCAGCATCAGCGGTCGACTTGGTGGATTGTGGCTGTCTGATCATCGCAGTGGGGCATGTCACTGGCAAGGCAAAGCCAAAAGTGTTTTAGCAAGCATAGCCTCCTGTTTTGACTCTGTAAAATGTCTTCATAGCTGGGAAAGATGGTAATGAGGAAAAGGTTACACTAAGTTGCTCTTTAAAAACATCTAATGAACTCTCAAGTGAAGTCTAGCAAAGTTTGAACAAGTTCTGAAAGCTACAAGCATGTGTTTCTGATGTTATACAGCTGTCATTTTACACTAGCAGTTCAACCATGTGTGATGTTGCGAACCCTGGTGTTAACGGCATTTTTAATATGCTAAATAGACCAAGACACACAGAGCAAAGTGTTGCCATTGACGATCTGTGCCAGTAATGTGTTGTCTCATTGAAGAAAGGAGTGCATGGTTTGCGTGCTAATTTTGTTGTGAACCAAATTGGCCTTGATTAAATTAAACAGACACCATTATGGCTCAATCACAATAGCTGATAATTTGATGAGGAAAATTATACAAAATATTATAAATAAACAGCTTTTATTTTCTGTGAACTGACTTGGGCAGAGTGTTTTAAAAGACCTTTCCTAATATTAAAAACAGCTATTTAAGTTACTTAGTACAAAAACACTATGGACAGATTTATGCATAACATTCTCTTCCAGACAGTCACATTATGCACTTGACTTAAATAATTAGCTGGGGAAGCTTAATTAGAAAAAGAGAGGAAAATCCAGCATTAATAAAACAACCATAAAGGATTTATGTCTGGTTATATTCTAATGAAACATTCTCTGTAGTCATAAATGGAGTACTTCAAACACTAACACAGCACAGACAGGACATATATGGGAGATTAATTAGACTGGTTTATAGGATTAGAAACACACACATATACACTCAGTCAATTAATTATTATATGTATTTTTCCCCTCTATTGTTTTAAGGTTTAACAAAGCTGTTGCATTTAAGTAGAGTCAAACTGTGGCAAAAGAGACACCAGAGTATGTGACTATATGACATAGTGAACATAGTGTAAGCCATGTAAACTTAAGGGACAACAATATATAAAGATTTATAATTGCAATAACCTCTTTTCACTTTGAATGCATAAACACAATTATAGATGTAAGATGCAGCAGCCTGAAGGATATACTCGTGCTTTAATACTCAACCAAATCTCCACAACATAAAGCTCTCTACTCGTGACTCTTTAAACCAGAGCTGTCCTCACCGCTTTCCTCACATTTTATTCTGGCTGAAATTATGTTATCGCCATTGCCACGGTTAGTTTTTGAACCCAATACAACCTGCTTAAACGTGTGTCACATATTTGTCTTTGTTCCATGCAGCTTAAAGAAGACATATTGCATTTTTTCAGGTATTTAGAATTTAACTCTAGTACATGTAGATTGTAATTTTACATGTATTCATTGTAAACCGCAATATTGAACTAAAAAAGCCTAATAATAAAAACAGAACCATTGACTTATATTTAAAAACTGCCGAGCTAAGAAGCCTTGTGTCTTCATCGTGCCAGTTCACCGTTTCAAGCTGCAGAATTTGTACCCAAAACAGACAGCACAGGTAAATGCACCAGCTTAGGACGTCCTGATCAAGCTCAAGATCACGGAAATGGGGCCCCAGGTGTGACACTGTGGTGGCCACTGCTCCTGACAGATTGCCTGGGTGGCTATGAAGGATAGGTCAGATGTAGTGGACAAATTTCCCTATGAGGAGAATAAACCTTACTACAATTAACCTTACTCAAACATGCACATATCCGTCAAAATACATCTTTGAGGAGGCTAATGATGATTGGAAACATTTATAACCTGGTTAAAAGCTCATAAAAGTCAATTCTGCATAATATGCCCCTTTACCAGGCAAAAATGCTCCGTTCAAGTCTGTCATGACATGCCCTTATTCCCGAACACTGGGGATATTATAAATCTGCAGCACAAAAGTGTCATCTGTGACGTTTAATTCGGAGATTAAGTGTGATTTAATCCACTTATTAAGGTAATCCTCCATTGTGTGTCCATCCTCAGGGTTAATAATGTGGCTCATTATGAAGATGTCAGCGCAAGGATGAAGTGCTGTCCGGCTGTGTGCACGAGTGTAGCCATGGGCTGAACCAGTTCTGTCATTTTACCAACACACGTGTGAAGCTCAAATAATTCTGTACTATTCACCACTAGCAATGCCTCAATGCACACCTCAGGTCAACCCCCAAACACCTGACAAATATTATGTTAACTGTTATAGTCAATGGAGCTTCAGGAAATAGGCCGAAGTTTGAATACAATGGAAGAAATGGGATGTGAAAGTACAGCAGAAAATGTCCTGTACTGTATATAGTATGGCTCAATGTAATGGCCCTGTTTCACTTTTATCAAAACGTTTTAATGAGACAATTAAATTCCTCATTTGCTCTCACTCCGGTCTTACACTGAATCCACACACATTTCCAAGTCCGTGTCCCAATTTGGTCACATGTCCTAATTCATCCATTTAGCTACGAAATAGGAGTTAATGGGTGACCGCATGGGGCAGCAGCAAACAGGGAAATTGCCCACAATGCCTAATAAAGGGATGTAAGGATCATTTGTATTTGTATTGTACGACTGTAGAATGTGTGCTGTTAAATGGCAGGCCCTGTGCTGTGTTGTAAATGCTCTATCTATTGAGCTCTTATAAATGTGTGTAGATATTAGGTGCTCTATGTATATGGTGGAGGGTTTGTCACCTGCTTGTCTCCATGGAGACAGATAATTTAAATGCACTGATACTGATACTGGGATCGGATATTGGTGTTGATTGAGGAAAATGTGTTTGATCGGGTATGGGTTCATCCTGGTTTGGACTTAAATTTGAAGTAATGAGAATATTTACCGACAGATATAGGGCCTATGTCATAATATTTGAACTTGTATTCATACAAAGCTGTTGTGCAGTTACATGAAGGATAAAACACAGCTACAACACAACTGGATACATTTTGTAATAAGTTCACTGTGTTTTGAGGGGGAAAAAAGCCATTTTTAGTTAATATTGGATATCATCAGATATTTAGAGCCATAGTACCGATATTTACAGTGCATACTCATTTCAATTTCTGACACTTCCCTATTTATCTGTCCAATTACCAGCCATATCTAAAATCATCTATCATCCAGAGACTAACAAACCAACCAACTAAATCATAAATGCATGTAACTGAGCTAAAATATGACTAAATAATTGCATATATTGGTGTAAATCAACACGCCAACCCTGTATTTTTAATTATTTTTATTTATTAAAACAGAAACTGAGCTGAGCTATAAAATTGATACGCAAAGACTGGCAGTAATTAAAGAAGTGTTAACCAAAATGTTGTTTTATATAGTTAGTGGTCGTATATATATATGTATATATATATAAGCATTTGAAATGCCATCTCTGTGTAATGAGTCTCTTTGTGTCAAATTTAAGAAGAAACTACTGATTGCCAAAAGTTTTTCAGTGGCTGCTGTGAAAGAAGCTTAATTAGACCTTTCTGAAACATTTAACCACTTTTTCATCTCCTACACACATCATAATTAAGGATCAACAGCTATGAGAAGACAATTAACTCAAAGACAACTGGCTGCTAGAAGCATAAGATTGGTGCCAATAAAGACAATTTGAATTGAGGAGATGTGGGAGGAGATGCATGCGCGGAGTGAGTGGGATGTTGTTGCCGTGGTAACAGATGCTGGGTCAGTGAGTCGGGGATAGGCCATCGAACTCTAAACTGAATCTTGCGTGTAGGACGGTTCTATATAAGGATTTAGAGTTCTGCAGTATGGAGGAGAGGATCGAGGAGAATCATTTGTTAATCTTGGGAATATTTATGATTTATTCACTTTTAATTATGTAAAATACAATTAGAAGTAATACAAAAATATCTTGAAGGAATTATACCCACATTTTGTTGTGAAGCAATACTTCAACCCACCCTGTATATTATAAAAGCTTTCCTGGCAAGTCCAGAATGATACCTCTGTGTATTTTTACTACAAAGGGATGTCAGTCTGGTCCCCACTGATCCACCGCGTCTAGAGCCAGAATCAAACATGTTCATGCAATCAGAGTTGAAACGAAAGAGCTCACTGATCACCCATCTTTTAGAAACAAAACCAGATTTTTGCAGAAATGTTCTACAACGTTCAACAGTCCTCTGTGATGTTTTATATATATTCATAAGCAACCACATTGGTTTTGATATGAATGGACCATGTGTGTCCCTAACTGGCTAATCTACCTGTCAATCACACCCATCTGAACTGACAAAGATTCACTGGTGACCAGACTTTCACAAAATATTAGTGCATATTTTGGATCCCAGGCAATGTAAAAGCTGCTCACAGTGACTAAATCAGACTGCATCTAATTATAAAGCCATTTTAATGGCTGCAGTTCAACCTAGAGATGTGTTAAAAAGATATTGTACAGATGAAACTTCTGCAAAGGTGATGCGGAGGAGGAGGAGGGTTACGAAAACTGAACATCTGACGGAGTGAAGCGGAGGGCAGGGTTTAGAGCAATCTATGGTTCACAGTCACACTTGCCACCCAGCCACAGCTCAATGACATCATAAGTTGGTGCTGTTTGTTTATATGTTGCACCGAATTGCCTACGCTGTAGCGGAGAAACAAAAAAATAAAAACACTCTAATATAGTGAGGCAGATATGAGTCCTGCTGTGACCCGCACACTTTAAACAACAGCATGGAGCGAAGACAACAGGAGACAAAAGGCTTCAGCTTATTCAAGTTAAACGAGGATCTGCCATGTGTTTTGTAGCAGTGTTTATTCACTATTTTCTGTTACACTTATGAGTAACATCAGTGCACATGACAGAGTCAAAAAATATAAATCGTGTGTGCGAGTGGAACACTCAAGCGTGCCACAACTGGGAACAGATTGTATACACTCACACTGGACAAACCCCTAGCTCACAGCTTTCCACGATTGGGAATGATTCAATTGGCCTAGGATGAGCGCACCCTAAGACAGGTTGGCTGAGCGGCGATAGCCTCAGCAGCCTGTCTAGCTGTACAGGACGGCCTTAGTAGGTAGCTCCCCCAGGTGAGGCAGAAGAGAGATGTGGTCAAGTCTGAACCTTCACTATAGCTCCATGTCCAGATGTAGCACTGATCACTGAACTATCTGGACCATGAAACTCTGATATCCTCTCATATAAATTTGTATTTTCTGAATTGCTGAAGGTGCCAGACAAGCACAGAACTCCATATATAAACATGTTTATATATGGAGTTCTGTGCTTGCGATGCATGTTAGAGTCGACATACTGCCAAGCCACCAGCTGAGCCGCCCCACTCTCCCCTGCCCACAGGTATTAGTATGGTTACTATGACAACACATCTAAGGTCCTGAAGCTGTGATTCAGCCGCCAGTTCAACTCCAATGGACGGGATGAACATGAAGACCGCACAGTCCAGACCAGTGGCTGTGAATTTTAGAGGGTGACAGAAACATACATGCAAAAAAATGCCATGCTGGAGAAGATATGATAATCAAATAAAATGAGTTTGTTGTTTAGAGCAAATGATGAAGTTTAAATCTGTCAACTGGACAAATCGTTGTAGGAGTGAAGATGTTTCGCTGCTCATCCAAGCCGCTTCTTTGTTATTTAGAAGCAAAAAATACTCAGATTACAGTTTATTATTATAGTTTGGTTGTTATCTTTCATATTCTACCTTCTACCTTTGTGCGTAGTCACTTTGAAAATACATTTTTTGCCAGACACCTGCTATCACATTGGTTCCATTGTAACCAATTGTAATCTCCAAAGGAAACGTGCAGCTTTCAGTTCTTAGATTAAAGAAATGGAAAAGCCTTTTGATAGATCCAGTTTGGAGCCGACTGCCCCAATATGTGAGCTGTCAATTGACAAGAAACGATCTGGGATGTGCTAAACCAAAAACTGCCCTTACAACTCTTGACTTTTTACAAATAATTCAAATGTTTTATCAAAAATGTTATATCCTAACCACACTAAAATACCATAACACAAAACAAAAATAAAATAGTGAGGACAAAAACTCAAAAGAAAATATATAAACACAAAGAGCTCAAACCGTTGTGGACAATGTTTTAATGAATCATTCATTGAGCTTGTTTGAAAATATTTGAAATGATAAATAAAATGAAACACTCAAGCACATATCTTTCAGTAAATAAAACATAATATATAGCCCCGCTGGTTCAATAGCTGTTGGTGTGTGGAGGAGCCCCCGTCACAGCTGAAAAGACATCCATTAAAGTGTTTAAAAACTTTGAAACCCCATGCAGCCTCATTACAGCGCAAAGACGGAGGATCAGCCTAAGACCAGTCGATTTGAGCATCGATCCACGTCCTTCAGGTGAACCGTACCTCACTCACCTTGTGCATGCTACAGTACACCTGCCATACACTCTGACTCCCATCAACTGCGAGCTTTTAACCTCCTACGGTTTCTAGCAGGTGAATGCCACACGCACACGACGGGTTTCCAAAGTTACTAGTCCAATGCCTAACCTCCACCTACCTTAACTCATATCTGAAGTATAAACTATGTTCTTGATCTAATAATAAAGGATTTACGCAGGACTGGGCAATTAATTGAAAGATAGAGAGCTCGAGATTCAGTTATGTCTCATCATCAATTATATGAATGGGGTTTTGGAATAGAGCCAATCAGCCAGTCCTCCATCAGTAAAAGCATGTGGTTTGGAACAGACTGAAGACTTTGAAGACTTTATTATTTTTTGTATTAAACGACCCAGATTAAAAAGTTTGTGTTTGAGTTCGTGAATCAATACTAAAGACCATTTTTTATTTATTTATTTTATTATCACCCAGCCCTAGATTTAAATAATAAAAACCAGATTTTTAGTCCCCATAATGTGTCCGTGTGCACATATTTTAGTCCCCACTATGCTATAAATATCAGCTTGCATACACACGAACACTGCATAAATAAACTGCACAGACGCCCGTATATGACTTGCATAATGAGCTTGCTCCTCAACTGGAAGTGACATTAAAATAGCAGCCCCAGATTCACACGCTGTCTACTCTTTGTCTTTAAAAGCACCAATTAGAGACATTTAATCACTGCACTGTCTGTCTGTGTGAGCTATACTCTGTAACTGTGAAGCAGCACGAGATAGAAAGAGTCTGCCATTGCTCAGTTATCTCTGGTGAAATTTCCCTGATGCATAAATCTGAAAATTCTTTTAATAATCCGCAGTTAAACTCTGGTAATCACACACTATTGTCACATGTGGTTCTAGTCTCTGTCATTTTGAGAATAGGGAAAATGTATAACCCAGAGTAGCAATATGTTACATTCAACGAAGAGTACTGTTGCTTCACAATGATATGATATGATATGATTTCTATCTTGTATGAAAAGTACAAAGTAGTGGTCCAAGAAATGATTTAGGAAAGAGTAAAAAGACATATTTGAGGAAACTACTACTCAAGTAAGAGTAACTATAACATCTTATTTAGGTAATGTCATTGGAACAACAAAACAATGAATAATGCAAAGTCTGGTATTATCAAAGGATATACCGCAAAAACATCATCACAGGTATAATACTCCCTACAACTGAAGCATAGTCAGACGGGACTAGAATGGACTAATACTTTCACAATGAGGTTTCGTGTCTCCGGGTGCTGGGGCCTGTACTGATGGTAAATAAACTTATCTTGTGTTAGAACTCGAGCCTCGTGCCTCTTCTTCCTCTTGGGCTACTTCAGTTTATTCTACAACAAATAGAAAATAGTTATAGGTGCTAACTAAGGACACCTTTTTAACAGGCATAGCTGCTGGGGTGAATTTTAGATTTGATTGGAAGCTTCCACTGGGAAAAGTTTGCCTCTTGAAATATATGGGGGGTTCAGAATGAAACACATTACACTTGAATGATTCCCTTAATGTTATTAAGGACAGCAGTATGGGGGGACAGTGGCTGTGGGACGGGACAGTGACAGCTGGTGGTGTTAATGACCTGAATGTTTATGTGAGTTACCGTTCGCAGTGGGAACATTGAAGAGTAAAAAAGGCAGTAATTATGAATGGTCTTGTCTGTATGAGAACTCCTGTTGTTGGATAGGATGGCTGTGCTGGGAGCATTAACTGGAAAAATAGATTTTCTTGTCAAAGTAAAAGAACAAGGGGGCAGTTGGTCGCACCTGTATGAATCGTTTTCTCTACCACAAAACATACAACTGAACATTTTAACTATACAATTCACCTTAAAAATAACAAAATGAAAGGTAATGTTATATTAACATAAAAATGATAACTCACTTTCCCCTCAGGTTACATAAAAAAACACTATCACGAATATTTGGATCATAATATGTATTCTGCAGCAACACAACTAGCTGTAATGAATTCTATAGTAGTCACTTACTTTGTTTGCATTCAGAGAGGGCATAAGTGATTGAGGTGGATTAGATTTGAGTTCTGTCGCAGGAGACTGAACAGGGTAATGGAGATGTTCTCTGGTCAGTTGCCTCATGTGATCTGCTTCACTATCACTTGGCCATCAGAGACGCGGGCAGCGGTGTCACTGTCATCCTCCAGCTCTTTGGTAATAATCCCCTTAAACTCCCTCCTAGGTCTGTGTTGTGCCAGGCTCCTGCTTTAGTTGCAGCTGGATAGAAATTCCTCACCTCTGGCCATTTCCCAAAGAGCTTTGAAACACAGGCAGTGTCCTAAAGAGACCTGCTGCTCATCCATCCCGCCCTCCCAACCCTATTCTAGACCTCCAAATTACCTTCCACTGCGGAGGTCATGGAGCGAAATGGTAGCTAAAACACTTTCAGACTAGATAATAGTGATAAGATCTCCATTCATTTTTGTCTGTGGCTCTGGGGCTGGCGGCACAAAACTGGCCACTGGAACAGGAAGCTCACAGTTAAACAGCACAAAAAGACCAAGAGAAAGCGCTCCACTGAACATAAATGACAGCCAGTGAATGGAGGACCTCAGCTGGAAAACAACATTGATAAATGAATAGTAAAACACCAGCTTATGGGACAAAAGAACAAGACAATCATTTTATCGAAAGAACATTTCAAAGATAAGCTAATAAAGCCATTTCACGGAACATGAAAATACTTCATTTCTTCACAACATTACAGCTTATGGGAGTTTCATCTTGTATGTTTTCCAGTTATATTGCAGAGTGATAACTGCATAGAAGAAGGTAGAGGGCAGGTCATCTGGTTACTTAGGGGGGGTGGGGTAAAAGAAAAGTACTTTATTAAAGGCCATTGATCCTCAAAACAATTAAGCCAAACTGTTAAGATGATACATAAAATGAAATTGAAATACTGAGAAACAGACAGGATCAAGGTGGAAGCTCCGTATTTGTATAAACTAAACACAATAAAAATCTAAGATGTACCAGGTCCACTCTTTATAATGCAAAATTATACACTGTAAAGTTTTATTAAGCACTCAGCAACTCAGAATCTTGTTATATATTAATTTGCTACAACAATATAATGTTTAAAGGCCCTGTGCCCCATTGTCTTCCATGTATTTGAGCAAAATATGACTTCCCTGCTTATATAATGCATATAACCAGCTCTTGAGGTCAAAATAAGTCTGCTGTGTAATATCTGCATCTAATTATATATATATATTTTTTTCTAATAATCAGGAAGTGCACTGTTAGAATGCAAGCTCTCATGCTCTCATGCTCTCAAAATGATTTAGCTGTGGCCTCTGAAAGTGAGGCAAAGTGAGGAATAACTTTGAACCAGTGTCGCTTTTAACAGTGCTAAAACTATTTTGGTTCCAACTCAGTCGCTCATTTTCATCATCGCTTGCTTGTAACTAATTAACTTTAGTCTAGTTAAGATAATGGGAATCATATTATGAAGAATACATTACCAAGATGCTGAAAATAATTCTACAATTTTAAGTATTCTTACTTTTTAAAGTGGCATTACCAAAACCTTAACAACTTGCTCTTGTGCAGAATCAGTAAACAAAAACTGCTATTAAATAAGCGGCGAGCATGAGTATGACATGCTGTGGAGCGAGGCAGCAGCAGGCGGACAGCTGACTGGCCCGTAGCACTGTACGCGTGTCTGCGCCAGCGTGCTCCGACCAGAGGCTTTCACTTTAGTCCATCTGTTGTTATGTGTCGGCCTAAGGCAAGCACATGACAGACAGAGCTAGAGACAAAGAGGGAAAAGGAAAAAAAAGCATAAAAAGATATGCAAGAAGTTGTAGGTGCATGTGTCGTAAGTGTGTGTGTGTATGTGCGTGTGTGTGTGTGCTGGACCTGGGGCGCTGCTGCTGCCTGTGTGTCTCCATGGAGCCCAGATGGAGTCAAAACTGAACAGAACGCATTAGTCCACTTGGCGAGATCGCACACAGAAAAGTTCATACACACTCAGATATTCTGTCCAATTCTCCTGACACTGGCATCACCTGAGCCCCAGCAAGATTTCTGCTCCACTGCTGCAATCTCATTTGAATTCTACGGAAGCCCGAAGGAGGAAGAAGAGGGACGTTATCGTATCTTTAGTTACCGCAAAAATGAAAAAGAAGCTAAAAGATGAACAAGTCCCAAGCTGGGACACAGAAGCTGCTGAGAAGCTCCCAAGGAAGTTCCTATATCACAAAGTTTATCCAGGAAAAGAAGCAGGGGAGACACAGGAGTGAGGAGGACTTTGTATGCTCTGTCGCGTTTGTCATTTATTCTGCCGGAGAATTAAACTTTAGAGAGACAAGTTTAAATATAGCCCCCTGTGCTCCGTCCTCAGGGTCCTTCTCCCTCAAAGCAGAAGGTGTTCTCTTCAGTGCGGATACTTATCTTCTGGTTTAAGAAAATATATTGTATGGATAAATTGCTTCAACACAAAGTAATCTTCAATACACAGTTGATCATAGAAAAATTGCCCCAAAGTAGCACAAATGCTCATTAGTGTCAGTCTAGAACAGTGCCTCTCAAACTCATCACAGCAAGACCAATTAACACAAGATTTGTTTTTCTGAGTACCACAAAATCTCAACCAGGTGGGGCTAAACTAGGGCTAAACAAGGTCTCAAAATTGACTGCATCATTGCTACACTAGTTCTTACCAAGAAATTGCCCAAGGGAAGACCAAAAAGTGGATAAAATTGACTAAGCAAACATTAGAATTGCAGCAGACCTTGCGTGTCACACAAATTAACCACAGTGCTTTATTTAATGGCATTGTTGGTCAAGAACGTCAAATATAGAATAGATTACTTCGCGAGTGTTCAGAATATCAACTATACTCTAACAGGTCTCTTACAGTCTATGTCTCCATATACCTCCAGCCAACCAAACCCTGTAATCATAAACTTTTATAGCAGACATTTTATGAGTTATCTTTTAGCTATTACATTTTATTTGATCAACTGTGCAGTAGAGAATGAGATAGGTGCATATAAGCTTTTAACAAACTTGCTGGGGCCGCAAACCCAACCAGGGCAGCACCTGTGTAATATGGTCTCATAGGTGAGTAAAGGGTGGACATGGATTTTATATGTTTTAAAATGTTTTTGTTGTTAAGTTGATTAAATAAAACTCTAAAATACATCTCTTTGAAGACTTTGAAATACTCCATATTATAAGCAGTATATGACTGATGTATAACAAGTACATGGGGTGTATAATCTTCTTTTAAAGCAATAACCTGCTGTTTTGGGAGAAATGAGCCAGTAGTTATCTCTTAGAGCCCATAATATGCATCACAAAGAGGAAATGTGTTACATTACTATGAAATAAAACTAAGCAGCTCTACACAATGCCTGCTCATAATGTCAGGGATACAGTACGTCCTGCAGTTCAGAGAATCTATTAAGGAAGATGCTCTGCACGCCAAACTACAACACAGCAGAGAAACAGGTTCAGTCATCTTTGCTAACAGTAACACAGCTGATTACAAAGAGCAGCCCCAAACAAGCTGCGAATAAATCATGTTGTGTCTGCATCAAAATGTTATTAGCGCACAAGTTCTTACAATTGAAAAATCTGAGAAGTCACCACTTGATGAGCGTGTGATGAGAGCCAGTGCTTAAAATAGGAACTTAAGCTTACCTATAGCCTACAAACAACACAAACTCCAAACACAGCAATCTTAAACATGTCATCTAGATTTTTGTTTACCCCACATGAAACTGACCACAGTAGAGGTAGAACTTATCCCACTCACCCAAATCACCTCTTTCTTAATTAAAAGTGGAAATGACTTTAAAAACTCGAGGCTGTCTATATAGTGGAGCACACTATGAAAGGTGGATGCATGTGTAATATGACAGTGGAGGAAAATGAGGGGTCAAAGTAAGGCTGCGTTTAACCAAATTTTAAGTTCAAATCAATTTTTTTGGATCAATTTTTATTTTCTTCACTTTCTTGCATTGGAAATTGCATTGAACATACGGTCATCGCTGCATCCTGAGTGACGTTACATTAAATGTTGGAGCTGTATATTTAATGCAATAGTGTGTTTTATCTCATTCATAAAAGATTTCCCCAAAGACCAATAGGTTAAATGTGGTCATTCAATACAATCTTTTCACTTTGGACCATTTTCTGTAGTTTGCAGAACATTTTTAGTGGAGAGGGGAAAAAAATTGAAAATCAAATCGAAAATCTAATTTCTTGAGAAATTTTCAGGCAAAATTGCCCAGCCTTAGGTCAAAGTCATTACCTCTAAATCTGCTTCAGTTGTGTTCAAACTGTGTGCATTTATCTCATTGATGTGGAGGTATTAAGACTCTCAACAGACAAAGGGGAGTCTAAAGAACAGCCTCTGGTCAACTCACAATTCTATTATTCTGTAGTTATGAAGTGTGTGTGTGTGCGTGTGTGTGTGTGTGCATGTATGTGTGTGTGCGCAGCAGTTATAGCATTGTCCTTTAAAATGTGAATCTGCGTTCATCATTTCTCCCTGGGCCTCTCAGGGGAGCCTGATGCCCTGTATGACAACAGATGGAGCCCAGAGCCTGGAGGCTGCGGGACCACACATGCGCGCACACACTCACACACACCTACATATACATACACACACACACACACACACACACACCCCCACACACACCCACACAAACACCCCCACACACACATACAGGCACACACCTCCAGCGAGAGGCTAAAGACTGATGTCAACATCAGTACCACATGCGCACACTCAAATAGACTATCCCATGTTCATGTGGGTATACGCACATAAAAGACTCCAATACACACAGCACATTTATAATGGAAGAATGCATTCAGTCAGTGCGCACACTCGGGCTAGGACTGAGGAGATTTCAGACAAAGTCATAAGAAAATCCTTACTACATGTTCTATGGCTATGGAGTTTATATCATATCATCATTCTTTCATTTAATCACTACAAGTTAAACAGATTTGATGAGATAATAAAGGCAAAAAACCCTATTAAACAACTGCACTAAACTGAAAGGTGCAACACCCTCAGGAGGCTTATATCTCCAGCTTAGACTGTATAGTGGCAAAACAAGGTCATCTTTACACCGGGCTGTCAGACACACTCCACCATCATGACAATTCTAGTAACTGACCTGTTTTTCGTCACTAGATCTTGTGTAGTAGATGGTGAAACAAATGTTATTATTTAAATTTGCGTTAATGTGAGAACCCAAGAATGTATTTTGAAATAAATAAATAAATGTAATCTAAATATATACTGTATTCAGTTTGTGTTTTTGACTGTTTAAAGTGCTATTATCAGCATAACAAAGTTTGAAGTGAAAAGTTAAATCAGCCACTCCCAAAGAATAATAGGGTCTGAGTCCAGTGGACCATGCAGTTTTTCTCTCAGCTCTGTAGTCTATTGATCAGCCTGCCACATAGAGTAATACATAGCTTTTTAAACATTATCTGTTATGTCTGCTGTAAAGATATGGGTAAAATGCTAAGAATATGTAACTACATTTGAAAAGGTCACCTATACATTGGCAGGTTACATCCAATTATGGAGCAGGTGATGACAAGCTCAAATTCTTTTCATATGCACCTGTGTTGTGGTATTATTCCACTGAAAAGAATGAATGTTATCCAATCTATCTCCAATTACTCAAAATAGATGAAATTCTTTTTCTTGCAAGTTGCTGTTGTCAAAAACAGCAAGAGCAATTTCACTCACTAATTTGTTTGAGATGTTCTATAAACACAAAAAACATGTTATTTTACTTTCAAATAATGAGATTTGACAATTGAATTATCATGGGTCATAATAACATTATATATGATGAAAGATACTTGCTGCTGGCAAAAGTTAAAACAATTTTACAATTCAGCACAACAGTTGCGTGCAGTGACTTTTAAGGGCAGGCAGACTTGGGATGGACATTAATATTTAGTCAATAACACGTTTTTATACAAACTGCATTGCAAATTACTATATTTATTTTTACTGACATATTAAATGTATATATGCTGAGCTACTTTGGAGTCAAATTAGAAAGGCCTAGACCTACATAGTTTATTAATATTTCTATATATTGGACTGTGTTTAACACTATGTTTGTACAAAAAGGACTAGTCACATATTTGTGCCCTTCTTACTCCTCTTTCATGCTTCAGGCTTCAGTACGGTTGTTATCTGTTATTATTATGCATCTAGAAGCCATATGAGTGACATATGGCAGCTCTATACATATATAATGTACTAGAGAAAAAGTACATTCATGAAGCGATAAACACAACGACAGTGCACTGGTCAGACAGGTGCATGTAGGCTATAATAAGAGTGTCACAAACATCACCGTGAACACAGCCCTGCGTCAGAACAGCGTGCTCACGCTCACCTCTCACAGATGTAAACCATGTCTTTCTTGAAGAAACGTCCTGTATTTCCCTGAATCCGGGCCTGTCTAGAACAGCCACATGTTCCTCCACATGTGTAATAATCCTGTTATTCCACTAATGCTGTTGCTCCTTCATAAACACACAGGTCACACACCAGACGGGCCCCGCTACAACCGCTGTCACTCATTCAGATCCTCCATTTTACGCAAACTAGCCTTGAATCTATTCCAATATTGGACTGCCTGTGTTACTAACACCTAATCACTAGAAACATCAAGCTTAAATCAAGTTATTTTAGACATGAGTGTTGAAAGAGTCCAATTCCTCCGTGGGTTTATCATGGGATTTATTCAGCGCTGTTTGAGCCTGCTGTGGTCCTCAGTATGGATGAGCAAGCCTTTAAAACAACCTGCCCTGTTCTTCGTTTGTAAAGAGAGTGTGGCGTGGCACGGCCTCCGTAGAAGAAGGCAACAACACAAGTTAAGGACACATGAAGAACCGCGGTTAATGCAGGCTGCTAAGTGACCAGTAGGGTGTACTAAAGGACACCGTGATTTCATAGGCAGGAGTACAGGGAAAATGGGATTATTTGGATATAATTCAAAACAACTTAATTATACTTTTGACACACAATGATTTTAGATTTGGATTGCCCTGACTACAAACCACAGCAACACATATATGTATGAAGCACCTATGAGAATCATAATGTGATCTTGGCAACAGCACACTTGTACACTGATGTATGTAAATAATAAGCTCAAGATATATACTGGAAAAAGTGCATAACATTTGAAACACAATTGTACTTTCTGCCTGTAGCTAGCGTGTTCCAGAGATGTGGTGAGTCTACTGGTCATCTGAGCCCACCTCTGTCTGAGCACAGCCTGGGCCGTGAATGCAGTTAATATTGGTGTAAAGGTCAGTGAAGGTAAGTAAATGTCAGAGCTAATCTAAGATGATGGAACAAACAGGAAGCTGCAACTCAAAGAGAATTCCTAATGTGATGAATGGAGGAGGAAGTGGAGGAAGAGGTTGACAAATGAAATATAAGGAGCTGCACTGATCATATTAGCCCGTTTGGGGCATGAAGAGAGCCGGGCCAGTCCACTACTGTGACATGGGTAATTGATTGTACCAGGACAAATGTACAGCACAGCCAATTAGAACAGAAACAGCCACAGAGCAAAGAGAAGGTGAAGAGAGATGTGTCGTGTGGACTGGATTATGCTTGAGGGGGTTTATGTAATTCCTCTGGGACTGAGGTGGAGTACAGGACAAAAAACAAAAAAAGAAGTAAGTAGTCGAAGATAATTTAGGTATAGATGGGAGGTTGGTGAACACACCTGCAGTAAAAAAATTGAGCTTGCCTGTCCAGATGCATGTGTGATCAACCATTTTATATTGTCTAAACATAATTGTCTAGGATCTATAGAATACTAAAATAAATGGATGAATAAATAGTATTGATCTTGGAATACATATTACTGCCTGCACTAGCAATAAACTTTACTGTAAGCGGTTACAGCTCACATACAGGCTGACTACTGGTGCAGAGTATTTTGTGATTACGTACAAAGAGCTGAGGAACAGAGCGGCTGAAGGCTCTGGTGATGAGGTGGGCAGAGGGAACAGAGAGCTGGACAAAAGAGGTGGAGTGGGCGGGCGGGTGGGGCAACGTGGAGGAGCTCAGACAGGTATGGAGGTACGAGGTTGTGGAGGGCTTTGAATGTGAAGAGACGGGTTTTGTATTGAGTGTGGTGTGTGATGGGGGGCCAGTGGAGCTGTTGTAGGATGGATGTGATGTGGTTGATGGATGGAGCGTGGGTGATGATGCGGGCAGCTGAGTTTTGGACCAGTTTATGGAGAGTTTTTTTTGTGGGGGACCAGCAGTAATCTAGAAGGCAGGTGACAGGGCTGTGAACAAGGACGGCAGTGGACTATGGAGTAAGGGAAAGGCGGAGGCGGTGGATGTTGCAGAGGTGAAAGTGGGCGGAGCGAGTGATGTTGTTGCTATGAGGGGTGAAGGAGATGACACCCAGACTCTTTACCTGAGGGGAGGGAGACATGGAGGAGCCGTCAATGGGAATGGAGAAATGACTGATCTTGTTTAGGATGGATATGGTGTCCACAAGAAGTTTGGTTTTATTGTTGTTGAGTTTCAGGAAGTTTGAGGTGAACCAGTATTTGACTTTGTCAAGACAGTTGATAAGAGAGGAGGGAGGGAGTGTGGAATTTGGTTTGCTGGAGAAGTAGAGCTGGGTGTCATCCGCGTAGCAGTGGAAGTGGATATGGTGTCTGTGTAATCCCTCATTCATCCAGGTATGATTCATAGTAAAAGAAAAAAATATATATAAAATCTGTCAACTGGACAAAAAATTGTAGGATTGAAGACGTTTCGCTGCTCATCCAAACTACTTCTTCAGTTCTGGTCAGATTACTGGGGGACACTGCCTTAAATATATCTAAAGGGAGGAGCTATCTGCACTGGGGGAAAAAAAAGCTATTGTTTTAAGTTTCTGGTTGTAGGCCAGGTCTATTGAGCTACACTAAGTGTGCACTGTGCCTGAGTCATACTCAGCATAATCATTCAAGCCCCTAATGAGTGATTTCATACCTATTAGCATCCTGGCTAGCCCTATAACTCCATCCTACTGAAGATGGACTTATAGATAGGAGATAGATGCTGTCTAAGGCTCCCATTTTTGTTCAAGGAGGGATTGTCTTGCCTAACAAAAAATGTTTATTTAACTCCCCTATCAAGCATTTCTTTTCTTTGGCTAAAATCTGTACCTCACTATCTTCAAAGGAGGGGTTAGTAGCTTTGAAATGGAGATGTACGGCAAACTGGGGTCCAGAGTGACCAAGGGGACCAAGGACAGAACCTTAGGAAACACTGGAGATGATGGAGACTGAAATATTTGAGTTGAATGAATTGGGTGTGGTCGGAGAGATAGATGTGAAAGCAGGAGAGGGCCATGCCAGTGTTGCCAATAGAAGAAGTTGGTCAAGAAGGATGGAGTGAGGGATGGTGTCGATGGCCGCACTTAGGTCAAGCAGGGTGAGGGGGGATAGTTAAACCAGAGTCTGCAGAGAAGGCCTGTTTCAGCGCTATGGAGTGGATGGAAGTCAGATTGGAAATGTTCATACAGATTATGGGAAGACAGATAAGAATGGAGTTGAGCAGAAACTGTTTTTTCAAGGATTTTGGAGATGAATGGAAGGTTAGAGATGGGGCGGAAGTTATTGAGGTGAGTGGAGTCTGAACCAGATTTCTTGAGAATGAGAGTGACAGCAGCAGTTTTAGAAGTGACAGGAGATGTAGAGGCCGATGGAGTAAGAGCAGAGGAGAGGGTTAGCTGCTGGTGAATAAGATGGATTTTTGGTGTTGAAAAATGAGACCATGTTGTTGCAGAAATCAGAAGAATAGAAATGAGAGTCAGGAGGTTTAGTGATGTTAGTGATGAGAGAGAAGAGAAGAGGGCTTTTCGATGAGGGAAATTCCTTCATTTGAGCTGATTAAACTGGAGGAGTAAGTGAATTTGGCTTTGGACATGTTGTCTTTGTCGTGGAGAGTGTGATTTGTGTACATTTCTTTATGAATAGGGAGTCTTTCAGTGGCCTTTTGCTTTTAACTGCCTGAGCATGGGAGTGAACCAGGGTGTGATGTGAGTAAAAACACAACAACATAACAAATTTTAAGGCACATACAGTATGACAAATTATCGCTACAGAGAAATAAATGATTATACTGAAGCTACATTATGCCACTAAGTAAGATTTAAATAATGCAAGATAATCCCAGTAAACCATTTTTAAATAGACTGTTTTATTTAAAGACTTGAGCTGCAACAAATAAACAGCAGAATGTACCAATAATAAGCTGTAAAAAGGACAAATTCAACCCTCTACAGCTCAAATCTTATCATATTACACACATTACGATATTAATATGACAGGTCTATAAGGTTTTGAGTGGAGCAAGAGTGTTGAGAATGTTTTGGAGATGGGTGTTGTAATGAGAGACCAGGTGATCTGGGTAGGCTTCCGACGTAAAGTACCAAGTCAATGTCCTTCATTTTATGGAACATTATGGTACGAGAAAGGTTGGACTTGGAATGAGATAGACTAACATTAAAAGGTAAATGGTAAGAATAGATTGAGAGATATGAAATACATTGGCCTCAAACGACTGATGGACAGGCCGATTCACGGGTGCTGCTCTGCAATTCTTGAGGTACATTACCATGAGCCGCCCCGTTGGCCATTGACATGAGGAGATGTCAACGGAGAGGTAAAGAAACCTAAAGAAATGGAGGAGTAGCATCGTTGAGGGGAGCGTAGTCGTTTTGCTGCTGCCACGTCTCCATCAAAGACAAAATGTCCAACTTACAGTTCGCTAGAAGATCCTGGACAAGATCGCCTTTGTTTGTCAGAGAGTGGATGTTGAGGAGACTGAAGTTGACTGTACTGTGGCTGATGGCCATGTTAGCTGACCTCGGGTTGGGGGTCAGGACATGGTGAGCAGCACGACGACTGGTGTTTCTCTATTGGTGGCGAGCAGTGGACCAGAATGATTTGATGGAACTGGAGCTGCCGTACTGGAAGTTCCAATGTGAGCCCCGGTGAATGGGCGGAGAATGTCCGGGAGTTAAACCAGAGCAGGCACTGACGTATTGTGTGGATGTATAGAGCTTAAACTCAGAGGCAGAGTACTGGAACAGAGCTACCGATGGATGGTGGATAAACGACAGGACAAACCAGAGAACCTGTGTATAAAAGGTGGTGACAGCTAGCCTAGGCTGTTGCTCGGAGATGAACAACACGTAAGATAATGAAGTTCAAACACATGTACAGACACGATAACAGTTAGAATATCATGGTGGGATGATTATCGTGGTTTATGATTCCCATATAGACCACAATTGCAGCACCACAAGCAGTAAAAATGCACGGGGGAGCAGCGGCAGCCAAAAATGTGCCAGCATGTACCCAAAGAGGAATTGGGTCCGAGTCCGGCTTGGACAGACTCAATGTGAGAATATTTGAAATGCAAGTCATGGATCAGTAATCATTAAATGCAACTAAAATGCATTTCTTTTTGTCTTCTTACTTGCATCTATATATTGTAATTTGCCTTTTTATATGTCTTAAAATGGACATTATTCTGATACATAATGTTGTGTTTCAATTGACAAACTAGATAATGACTTATTTCATTGTGCCTTTTCTCCATAGCTTTATTTTAGGACATATTATGGCATTTGATTCTAAATTAACTTTTAGCTGCTCAGTTTTCTTGAGCTGCAGAAATACAATTGTAAAGGGTGTCCAGAAGTTGGCACAATAATAAATCAAGTTGTAAAACAAAGTTAAAGTGACATTTTGGTTCTTTGAGTTTCTGTGTGACTCTTCAAAGCAGTTTCACTTCACAGACACTTCAGCTCAAACTCAGCTCCAGCTCCTTGAACCACTCCCTTTAATGGGCAACTCATTTTAACTCCCCCTGATTGTTTTCTCTTTCCTATTGTGCATAAAACACAATTATAGCTCCCTCAGCGACACTCCATACACTGTATTATTTATATATTTTCTACTATTTAAATTCAAGATCAAGTATAAATAAGATGATTTTATTCATAGCAACGTGTGAGAAAGATCCATCAAAAATGCCCCATCTGTGTATACAACAAGTATAATCCAATATAATAAAATCCACGCTCTTTTTATATTAAAATCACTCTATGAATATGGTGGAAACAAGGCAGACAACAGCAAAGACCAGGGGCTCTTTGGGGTTTTTCCCTGTGTATAAAAAGGAACTTACTTTTCCTATTTACAAAGACTGCCGTTTAAACTAAATATCTGCTCACTGTCTGAAATATATTTTGAAATGCAGTACAATTTCGGTTCCACTTTATTTTAACTACTTTGGTTTGCCTTAATTGGCTTAGTAAGTACTTAATTAAGAAGTTAGGATTAGGAGTTAAGGTGTTAATTAAGTAGTTACTAAGCCTTCATCCCTACTAAACTATTTTTTGTTCTGAAATATATCTAGTTTTTGCTTTATTCAGAGCTAAGATAGTGTAGTTAATATAAAGTGTTCCCCAGTTTTCCAACTACAACACTCTCCTCTGCCTGCCTGCCAGATTAATGAAGCAGATAGTAAATGTTTGGTAGGGGAGTCTTGGCTCTCCTCCCTAAAGTGGTCAGAGAAAAAGTTGTTTTGGGTACAGTGGGCACAAAGTTAATATTTTTGGAATTTTGAGGAAAAATAAAACATCCACCATTTTCTCAATATTACAAACAAAACTTCAACAAACTGCAAAACAGAAAAAGCAGCCAGCTAAGACAGAGGTGAAAGGTCTTACCGAGCTTGGGCAGGGAGTACTGGACCTGGAAGTAGTCCTGGTAGAATCCCAGGAGCCTCTTGGTGATGTGGAGAGCATAGTCCCCCGCTCCACTGGAGATGGCATCGGGCCGGGCGTACAGACGGATCTGCAGGCACACACATTCACAGGACTTTCAATGGGAATAGATCTGACGAGAGGCCAGATTGACTAAGCAAAGAGAAGTGTACAGCCCAATGAATATGAGAATATGGCAGAAACATGCATTTATTTTAGCAATCTGATGCAGTGAGTAGATTATTATTTAAAAGGAGTAGATAAACACCACTACAAGCATTGTAATAGAGATTATTAACCTTCAACAAAGATGTTAATCTGGTAATGAGTGAAGTATATGAAATGAAGTGTTAAAGTGGGTGTAATTTACTAGTAATGAACTGACGACAAATAAAAAAATTTCTGCTTTTTTTATAGGACTATATTTTCAAATGTTATGCCTAAGGAAATGAAATTCGATATCATTCAGAAGAATAACTTTTTTCAACCATGAAAATTTAAAAGCTATATTTTATTACAAGTTGGCTAATTAATCATGAGAGTAATGGACGCTCAGTGCCTTCAGAGAGGCTAAGGAATAATTCAGGGTTGAAAGAAATATTAAGACAAAAGTGAAGACAAAGAGAAATGAAACAAGACCAGAAAGGGCAGGTCAAGTCCACCGAGAGTATCAAAAAGACTTGAGACTGTGTTTCAGTTGAGCACATCAAACAGTGAACTCTTGGCCTGAGATTTCACAGCTGCGGTACTACAGTGGAGTGAATATACAGGTGCAGTCAGTAATGCAATGTCTGTATATACTAAGCGAATCAAAGGAGATAACGGTTTGACCTCGGGCGCTCTATTATTTGTTGCACAATAATCACAACAGTTGGTCTTGTTCTTGCTTTATATAAGAAATAAACATGGTTGTGAAACTAGTGATATGAAGATGGGAAATAGTTATGGATGCACCGATATAACAAGCATGAATACTTAATTTTGACTACTGGCTGATACCCAGTACTGACACTGATACAATTTTTTTCACATTTTTATATAATTTAATTATATGACATATACCCTACTTTCATTGGAATGCTGTTTCCAATTTGTACTAAACTCACTGTACTTATATATATATATATATATATATATATATATATATATATAAATACACAATAATAACAATTATTAATCATAATAAATTAATTATTAATCAATAATAATAATAATTGACAACAAATACATAAAAAGATTAGGGTTAGCAAGGAATGGGCGCGTTGCTAGGGGGTACTGCCCCTTGAGTGCGGGCTCACCAAAACCTTGCCTCTTTTAATGCATTGTACAGGACACGCATGCACACACATTTTACATTTAAATCTAAATAACCAATAGGACCACAAAACTAACATAGAGCAATATTGACCAACACTGAGTATGACAGCAATAATAAAACCTGTTATCATTATCTTTACTTTTATTATTAATATTATTAGTATACACTCATACACCCCCCCCCCCCCCCCCCCACACACACACACACGCATACTTACAAAGAAAACCAACCAAGACAGAATAATGCAGGTACCGTACTGTACTCCCCCCCCCCCCCCCCCCCCCCCCCTAACACTTTTACACATCAACACAACTTTCTCTGTAAATAGTAAGCTGTAAATATTGTATGTGTTTCTATGTCACTGGGTGTTCTTCAAAATAAAATAAAAAAAATAAAAAATAAAAATCACTGTACTTAGGTATAATTCCAATGTAATTTAGAGAAGTACCTTTAATATTTACTATTCAGTCGTTGCAGACTGCGCTCTGCGCTAACTGCTAAGGAGACGCTTTTACCATATCAGTGAGTGTTCTCTCACAAGCACTGTGCTAATATCCTTTGTGAAATATAAAATCTAAATATAAAGTCATAAATATTTTCATAGTTTATGTGACAGTCACATATGATTAAAGCTGAGCTTAATGTGCAGAGCAGTTAATGTGCCTCTTTATGGTCAACTCCACTCGGCTCAGAGTCTTATGGCTCAGAGCCTCACGGCTCGAAGCCTCACTGCTTTGAGTCTCACTGCTCTGAGTCTCACTGCTCTGTGGTGAGCTGTGAGCATCAGATAAGATGCAGCACAGTTACAGTGTTATTGGCTCTTGGTATTGGCAGTACAGTATTGGCGAGTACGAGTATTGGCAGCTGGTATCAGTATTGTTGCATCTCTAGAAATTGTAGAATTAGAATTAAAATTTAGGTTTCAGTAAAAAATTATTAATGCTTTATGGCAGAGTACAAATACTTGGTGTGTGGCCTAGTTTTAAAAGTGGCTGTTACGTGGGTCAGAAATGATATTATGAGCCCAGTATTTGGCAGTTTTACATGTAAAAAGTTGGACTCGGACCAAATTTTGATGGAGGTGACTGGGTCAGAGAAAAGTGTTGTTATTGGTCTGCAGTGGTCAGTCTGCTCAGTTACATTTTACATAACCTTACACAGTGTTGAACTAAATTATTGACCGAGAATTGAGTGGGAAATAGTAGCCACTAGACTGCATACAAAATCTACCAAAGCTGAAGTGCCAGACAACACAAAATAGCACAGATGCTACCCTGTAAAACTCCCCAGGCTTTACCCAATTCTCAACAAATAAACATGACACAAAATAAATACAGAACTATTTGTCTCTTATAGTTTGTAGAAAAAAAACCTCATTCCTAATAATGGCCTTCCTTGACAAATGTACCATCAGTGATGTAATGTAAATGCTATTAGTTCAGTCTTGCTGGAAGATAAACAAACCAACAAAAGTGTAATTGTAGGAGATTGTGGCTCTGCGTATTTCACACTGTTGTATCACATTAACAGCTCTGTTACACCTCGGGTCGCATGTGAACGTGCCACACTGCAGACAGATGTGTGACTTCAGTAGACAGCTGTGCATCAGAGCCGTGTATGATCAATACTCAGTAACATGGGGCTAGCCTGCACTGACCTCCACTCTGACCTCATCGATGAGGGACCGGACGCCACAGAGCCAGCGTGACAGTTCAGTCTTTTATAATGACTGCAGGACACATAACACATGGACCTTACTACTATGGAGATGCGGAGCACAGCCATGTGGGGTCCATTATAGTCTGCTTTATCAAAACCCTACAGTGAATGTTGAGGTTCAGTACAGTCTAGATCAGGAGATTCTGTATTTTTAGATTTAGATACTATAGCATTTGTTAATTCCAAATCTACTTTTATTATATTAATTACACTTCTATAGAGTATTAATTGTTAACACATATCATATTTACATCCTATTTTACCTTTTAATATTTTGAAATTGATATATTCACCAAAAAACAATGTATTAAAATGTGTAACCATTTTCACTTTTTTTTTTTTTTTTTTTTTTTTTTTTTTTTTTTTTTTTTAAACAAAATTTTTGACGAGCCAGCAACATGTCCGCGGGAAGAAACAAAAGGAATTCTTTCTGCGAACGCTGTCGGAACTATCAACAACAAATTATTGAGCTACAAGCACGGATATTTGTTTTAGAATCTGAAAAAGGACTTCACCAAACGCTTCCTGTGACCTCCAGTGGTAAGCAACCCACAGTTACTTTCAGAGAAGAGAGTGAAAAATCTGCTACTTTCAACTTAAACCTGAGTGATACGGTGTCTTTTCCAAAACTTTGTAAAGACAAGAATTTCAAGCCAACGCGACAAGTGATAAGAGACAATGCTAATATAGTTACATCACCCAAAATACAACTTACAAACAGATTTTTACCACTGTCACAGACTGATGTTGATGTTAATATACAAACAGAAAATGGATTTTTGTCGCAAAACAAGAGCAATGAAGTTGGCAAAAGAGCGGCGGCAGACAGGCGGTCTGTGCCAAACGTCAAGGTCAGAGATACGCTGCTGCTAGGTGACGGTGCTATCAGAGATGTGACTCACAGAGGAATCCAAACTTGCTCGTACCCCAGTCACACTGTCTCTGAGATTACAAAACTCCTCCCAAAAGTTTTGTCAACACACCAAGGAGCTAAACAGCTGATTGTGCACGTGGGTGCAGTTGACACCAGAATGAATGAAACTGAAATCTTGAAAAAGCATTTCATTGAATTATTTGAGGAGCTTGATAAAGTGGAGGTTAAGACTTTCATCAGTGGACCTCTTCCTACCATAGACAGAAGGAAGATGAACAAATTTACCCGGCTGCTTCAGCTGAACACATGGCTGTTCAACGAATGTGCAGCCAGAGGACTGCACTACATTGAGAACTTTGATCTTCTCTGGAAACGAGAGGACCTGTTCAAGGGAAATGGCCCGCACCTGAGCAGAGGTGGAGTAAGAGTGTTGACGGATAACCTCCTCCACGCTCTGAGAAACCGGCCTGGACAGGGTCCTGGGCCAGTGAGAGAAAAGAGGAATGAGAGAAGCATTCCTGCTGCACCAACCACAGACCAAGCCAATGTGTCAGCACCACCAGCAGCACCACAACTACAACCACCACCTCCCCCAGCGAAGGAGTCACCACCAGCAGCACAACCATCTCCCCCAGCGAAGGATTCAGCTGCACCACCACCTCCCCAAGAGAACAAGTCACCCCTGCCCACAGACCAACCCTGGGTCCCCTTTGCTACATCCACTCCCTCTAGGGACTCCTCACTCTCCTTTTCCTCCCCACCTTCACCTATGGCCCTTCCCGACCATCTAGAAAGTCTCATCAGATCAGGAATTAAGATGGCTCCTCTCACACCTAATATAGAGCGATCAAGAGTTCTGGCATCAACTATGCTGAACTCTTCCCCGTACCCACCTATCCCCCCTCGTCTTTCACGCAAACTCCCCCCTGCTCCGCCTCCTCGGCCCTCACCTGGTCCCTCACCCAAACTCCCCCCTGCTCATTCACCTGGTCCCTCACCCAAACTCCCCCCTCCTCGCCCTTCCCCCAGAGCTGTTATCAACAAGAGCTAGGACACACAGGGCCTCTGCTGTCTCAGGACATACAGTCATGATAAAGATAATATCATGCTGAGGCCCTGTGATGGAGCTATATCTACAGTTACACCGCGTAGACTGATTAACAGAAGGACAGTTAGACTGTCCAATCAGAGATATTTAGTTCACATTCCCTGTAAGAAGATAACATCCAGTCCTACTGAAACTAATCTGAAACTTGCTGTGCTCAATGTCAGATCTTTATGTAACAAGTCCTTTTTAATTAATGATTTTATTTCTTCTTTTAGTCTTGACTTTATGTTTTTAACTGAAACATGGCTCGACAAAAACACAGGTAATGCAATTCTAGTGGAATCAACTCCACCCAACTTCAAATTTGAATCTGAAACACGAGTAAACAAAAAAGGTGGAGGTGTGTGCGCATTTTTTAGAGATAGTTTAGTTACTCACAGATTGTCATTTGGAGTGTTTTCATCTTTTGAGTATGTTTCATTCAAAATGGAGCTAAAACAATCCCCCTCCATACTCTACTTAGTCATATACAAACCTCCCCAGCACTGTCTGAGTTTTATTGATGATTTTACTGAGATGCTTTCAGTCATATGCACAGACTTTGATGGTTTAGTCATTACAGGTGATTTTAATGTACATGTGGATAATGTGTTTGACAGGAACGCTAAAGAGCTCAGTTCTGTCCTTGAAACCTTTGGCCTGACTCAGCATGTCAGCGAGCCCACCCACAACAGAGGACACACCTTGGACCTGCTCATTACAAAAGGAGTAAATATTTCAAATGTCAATGTGGTGGATGTTGCTCTGTCTGATCATTTCTGTGTCTTCTTTGACCTGTCTGTTATTCCCAAACCAGCGGCTGGTCCTGCAGTTGTTCGAAGGAGACACATAAATGATAACACAGGTGCACTGTTCATGGAAATGATACACTTTGAAAATGCCTCATGTTCTGATGTTGATGATTTGTTGAACTCTGTAACTTCGAGTGTTTTGAATGTTCTGGACACCATTGCCCCGATGAAGGTTAAAATGGTTAAAGATAAGCAGAAAGCGCCATGGAGGAATGATGACTCAGTCAGGGCACAGAAAAGGGAGTGCCGGAGGGCCGAGCGGGAATGGCGCAAGTCAAAGCTCCAGGTTCATTATGAAATTTACAGAGAAAAGATGCACATGTACAACCACAGTTTATGTAGAACAAGGCAAAGGTATTTTTCTGACATTATTGGAAGTTGTAGTAACAACTCTCGTATCCTGTTTGCAACGGTAAACAGATTAACAAACCCCCCAGCTCCACTGCCGTTAGAACTAATTTCCACATCTAAGTGCAATGAGTTTGCAGTATTCTTTAATGACAAGGTTCAGGGTATTAAAAATGCCATAAATTCCACAACACAAATAACAACCCAGCACCCACCTAGACACTTAGAGCTGACTCACTTTACACCTGTAACTGATAAAACTGTCCAAGAGATTGTCACCAGTCTGAGTTCATCTACATGCTGCCTCGATGTGCTACCCACTAAATTTTTAAAGTCTGTGCTCAACAGTTTGCTGTCACCACTCACTCACATAGTTAATATGTCACTTCAATCTGGAACATTCCCAAGTGCTTTGAAAACTGCGGTTATCAAGCCTCTCCTAAAGAAGAGCAGTCTTGATGCCACAATATTGAACAATTATCGACCAATCTCAAATCTGCCATTTTTAGGCAAAGTCCTTGAAAAAGTTGTTTACCAACAGCTTATTAACTTCCTTGAAATGAACAACTCCTTTGATGTTTTCCAATCAGGTTTTAGACCCCACCACAGCACTGAGACTGCTCTTATCAAGGTGACAAATGACATCCGCCTGAACACTGATGCAGGCAAAGTCTCAGTCTTGATCCTGTTAGATCTGAGTGCTGCTTTTGACACTGTTGATCATGGGATCCTCTTACAGAGACTGGAGGACTGGGTGGGCATCTCTGGTACGGCACTAAACTGGTTCAAGTCCTATTTAGAAAACAGGGAGTACTTTGTTGAAATTGGAAAATGTATATCAGATAAAATGTCCCTGACCTGTGGGGTGCCCCAGGGTTCAATCCTGGGACCCCTGCTGTTCAATCTCTACATGCTGCCATTAGGCCAGTTAATACGCAGCAATAATGTGTCTTACCACAACTATGCAGATGACACTCAGATCTATGTCTCACTAGCAGCAGGTGAATATGGACCAGTGGATTCACTCTGCCACTGCATCCAACAGATCAGTGTGTGGATGCAAAACAACTTTCTCCAGCTAAACTCAGACAAGACTGAAGTTATCATCTTTGGCCCACAGAAACATAGAGAAAGTGTCAGCAGTCACCTCCAGTCTCTCTCTCTAAAACCTTCAAATCAGGCTAGAAATCTAGGGGTAATAATGGACTCAGACTTGAACTTTAACAGCCACATCAAATCAATAACATCTGCAGCTTTTTACCACCTAAAAAACATTGCAAAAATCAAAGGTATACTGTCAAAGCCAGACTTAGAGAGACTTATCCATGCATTTGTCTCCAGTAGGTTAGACTACTGTAACGGCCTGCTCACTGGCCTCTCCAAACGAGCCTTAACACAGCTGCAGTACATCCAGAATGCTGCTGCTCGGGTCCTGACTAGAACCAGGAAGTATGAGCACATAAGTCCTGTGCTCAGGTCTCTGCACTGGCTTCCTGTAGCTCAAAGAATAGACTTTAAAGCAGCTCTGCTTGTGTATAAGTCTCTCCATGGCCTAAGTCCAAAGTATATCTCCGACATGTTAGTGCCATATGAACCATCTCGCAATTTGAGGACTTCAGGGATCGGCCTCCTGCTGGTGCCCAGAGTCAGGACTAAACATGGGGAATCAGCGTTTAAATTTTATGCAGCTAAAACTTGGAACAGTCTTCCTGAAGATGTGAGACAGGCCTCTACTTTGACAATGTTTAAATCCAGACTCAAAACAGTTCTGTTTAGCTGTGCATATGACTGACAGGTTTTTATTCTGCACTCTTCTCTTTTAATGTTGATTTTATGATGATTATTTGTGATTATTTATGTTTGATTTGTGTGATTTTAATATCTTTCTTATTCTGTAAAGCACTTTGAATTACCTTGTGTACGAATTGTGCTATACAAATAAACTTGCCTTGCCTTGCCTTGCCTAATTACTTTCAGTTTCATTTTTGACAGTATGCGTCCCCCCATTCCTTTCTCCCCGTCACTTCTCCTTCAGAGCAATGTCATAACACAATCAGCGTGCATTCTGCTAATAAAATAACTACATATTATATCATGTTTGTGAAGTTGTACTATATTGTTTTGTATTCTGCTTTTGTATATTTAGGAGAAATGGCCGTGTGGGTGCATGGTTTACATAGGCCTTGTGTAAGAAACACAAGTCTGCAACTATTTAAAAGACCAAGTTAAATGTTCCTGTTTGTAGGATCCTGTTCAAGAATCAACTATAGATTTATTTTGTGCGACAATATATGTATACTTTTTTATCACAGCAGCCTGTGTTAGGAAAGAGAAACAGCGCGGCACACACAATTTACTCTCATTGATTAACTATTCAAATTTCATGAGCAGACAAATATTTCCTTGTCACTTAATACAGCTGTCTGCACAGATCACTGCAACACTGCTCCAGTTTAGCACAGACACAGTAAGAGCAGTAAAATTAAGTAACTAGAATTCAGCAGAACATTCTAGACCAGAGAAACCAGGTAAATGCAGCGCTTCTGGCCGTCTCCTGTGATTTTGCACTTCTGTCAAAACTGATCCACTTCACTGACTCCCAACTGATTCATTAAAGCCAAGTGATGCTTTCAGGGCCTGCTGAAAGACAGACAAAAAGTCAGCTGTCTGAAAATGACACTTTCCCAGATAAAAAGCAATTTGGTAAGTTTGAAAGAGAAAATGAGCTGCTGCTGTAGGCTGATTCAAGCCTCGGCCCGCGATCGATGTCACTACAGTGCACGTTAAGGGGTTCTTGGTAGTTATTGGCTTGTACTTTGGGGTATTTTTGTAGTGAAAGAGGAGTACTTGTAGTAGTAGAAAGGTGGTCCTTTTGTGTTCAGAGCTGTCAATATCATGCACAGGGCAAAGATTCAGATCAGCGTCAGGGAAGTAGTAATATTCAATAGATTGTATTTGTGATTCTGTTACTGTTTTGTGTTTTTTGGGGGGGGTTTTTTACGTGAAATGTGCTTTATACAGTTTTCTTCCTCATGTTGGTCTTTGTTTCAGCTTGTTTACACTGCACTAAACTACACAAAATACAAAACTAACTAACAAAAGCAAAAATCTGTTCTGTTCTGTTCCATTTAGTGCATGTGCAAAAGCAGGTCTAGAAAGTTCAAGACGTTTAGACAGTATTGCTCCAATTAATCACAGGCACACCTAACTTTTTCTAACACCCTTCAAGTCAATAACTCCATTTCTTTTCCCTTACAAAACTGGTAGACAGATCACCTTGCTGAGAGCAGCCTTCTTTATTAGGCCAGAGCTGTCATAAATAGTGGGCCTGTCTGAAAGTGTGTGATGTGCTGAGTGACAGAGTCCTTGTGTGAGGAGGTCAGGATGGATCGAGCAAACAGCAGTACACAGCAGACAGATGCTTGTGTATTGGCTCTCCATCTCCTCAGACATGTCACAACAGTCCGCCATGTTTCCTCCACTCGCTCATGACAAATAGAGACGTTCATCTGTCTCGCTCTGACAGTAATTACACCCAAACAAGACACACGTAATGCAGTGTGTTTACCATGGCGACAAAGAGAGTGACATCACAGATCCAACAAACAACCTAAACACTTTTTAAAAACCCATTATAAACAAGCTACTTTGAAAGCAAGACGTTTTACTGTTTATATCCCACTTCTATACAGTCAACTTGTATCATAGCTTTGACTGGAAGGCTGCATAGTATGGCATTAAACTTCTACATCGATTTGCAGTTATTAATTCACAGGTATTTTTATTGCTAAAAACGTACCTTGAAAAGACACAGTGGAGCAAGGTCCTCTGTCTACAGATCTGATTTGTAACTTGGCCTGATGGTCACAACTGTTTGTCTCATAGAGGTAAGTGTAATGCCATACTTTGGAATATTCTAGGCAAAGCAATGGCATATCCATATTGCACAGGATAGGTACATTGCAGTGTGAACCTGGCACTGCTGTTAAAAATGTAAATAAATAAATAAATGTACTCTGCTCTATAGTCAAAAGAGTAGATGTAGGTATGTGTTATGTCATGAAAGAAGACTTTCATTTAGTTTGAAAAACTTTCTAATAAAATGTTGCATCCAGAAAAAAGGTTTTCAAGACACAAAGACAAACAACTGTCTGTCATGTGAAGGACGACTGAGACGGAGCCATCAAAGTCAATGCAGCTTCACTGAAGCCTTATAAAGACATAAAGACTACGGCAGGTTCACACATACACGCATGCACACACACACACACACACAAATACAAGTGTACACACAGACACACACACCCCCACACACGGGCACACACACACACACACACCCACACACACAGTATTCTGATGTAAGGCTGCTGTATCACAACAATCACAAAACTCACTTCATTGTCCCAGAAATGTCACTCTCAAAGTCCACCAATAAATCCACTTTTCATAATATTGGTAACAACACCATCGCCATTGAGTGTCGGCTCATGCAAATGATCTCAAACTGAACAAAAGATGATTACATTAAAATGGTCTTTTTTTCTATTACACCTGCATTTCATCAGCAAATATGACCTGAAAAGGACTTTAAATAACCACCTCTCTTCCCTAATGAGTCAGCTCTGCCAACAATATATGAACTGAGTCTGAACTATATACAAGTGAGTGTTTGACAGTTTGATATTATTTCAAGTGAAAGAAATGGTGATGAGACACTGATGGACAGAGAAAGCAATGCATTTTTCCTACTGCAGTAACAAAATGATTCTTGAAATACAGCAGTTAGCCAAGTTTTACATCACTGGGCTCGCCAGACACAAATCTTTATCCACGCTTGGGAGCGGTACAGCATCTACTTTGGATTGTAACTGCTGTGTGCCACGGCTCTGTCCATTGGTGCACTTAAATCCTACATGCAGAAATGTAAGATGGTGGCCTACTGCAAAATTGAAAAATATTCGAATCAAATACAGTTATACATCTAAGTTCTTCTAAAATGGCAGTGTCTGTAAAAGAGAATATATTATATGCATGTACAGTTTGGTTACTGATTTGGAAAATGTTTTATAACAGATGCTCTTCCCTTTACAACCCTGTATCATTCCAGGCAAACAATCAAAACAGTAAATTGATTCTCTTGTGGCCAAAAATACAACAGCAAATGAGACTAACATACTAATATCATGTAATGTACTTATTGATCCTGAGTATTGGTGCCGATACAAGGTTTATTTAACAGAAGCAGCTCCATCATTTAAATTGATATATGATAACAGCTGCTCCCATATTATTACAGTGTCCTATTGTAAAAGGAATCAATGTTGTAACTGTGTCTGACAGTGTCTGGATCCATTATACTCCTCATCTGCAATTACTGTCAATCAGAACCTCACAGCCATAAAAGGATTTTCATAATATTAAACTGAAACACTGTCGTCTCCAGTTACACACAAACAGTAACACTCAACTCTCTCTCTCACACACACACACACGCCTGTAGGAGCATGTTTGCAATGAAATTCAAACTTTTTAAAAAGTGCCGTTATTCCCACAATTTAGTCTCTGTAACTGAACTCATCTTGCAGCCAGCTGAGTGAATATATGTGCTCAGAAAGTGGAGCCTTTATTCGAACCGCTGCTCACTTTTCCAGCCGCAAGTGGTGAATTGAAAATGATCTCGGGAGGATTCCTCAAACGCCTGCACCCATGTTCTCCCAGGGGAGGAGAAACCAGAACTGTGACTGTTTGAAAAAGAGAGGGGGGTTACATAGAAATGCCCACACAAAAACTCCACGTGGTTCTGGGCGCTGTGCATCTGCAGCTTTTGAACGAGATTTCAGCCAGAGCCTACAGAGTTACATATGTGCATGTAATTCACCAGATTTTCTCTCAAAGTTCAAAAACATGAAGGTTTGCTCAAGTGGAAATTTTAAATTGCCTCGAGGTGTTGAGTGTTAAAATGCTTGTTGGCCACGTCAGTCATGTTTCTGAGTGCTGACAAACTGAACACAAACCGGAGCTAAGTATTTTAGACAGCCTGTCCTCCAATGAGATGCTTTAACACATTTTGATGTTTGACTTATTGCTACAGAAAAATATCACAATAAACGCTAATATTGAAAGTACTTTATACCACAGAAATAATAATCCTTAAACAGGATAATCGCAGTGAACCCTTTTCTAAGTGAGCCATATTGTAAAAGATGTGTCCAGCCATAAAGAAATAGCACAATTAAACCCTCAAGCAGCTAGTTAATGTATTTAAAATGTGCCGCAGTTGTTATTTATTCGACCCGCTTCAGTTTCAGCGTTAAAATATAGGCTTAATACTACAAAAAACAAGACTGCAATGGAAAGGTACACGCAATAATTGTTGAGCGCCTGAAACAATATTGTTCTTTCTATCGTTTATTGAAGGATAAGTCGATATAGTAATTATTGCAGCAGACCTAGACACACATCAGTGAAATAACAGATGGACACAATATAAATGCATGAATAAACTCTCGGTGACCGCATGATCCAGTTCCGGAAGTTCATTTTTCCCATAGACCATCCGAAAAATTCTAATATTAAGAGTGTGAACTAATATCCATAACACCGTCGTTTTAAGCCCAAAAGGCTCATTTAAAACGCAAGATTCTGCAAAATGTTTTAATAACGTAACGTTTCAGAAACAGATTTTGAATAAGATTATAAGTCTTGCGGTCATTAGGTACCACATAGCTGATTAGCCCAGAGCAAGATTTCAAAGTTTTAATATAGATTTTTTTCAGAAAGTCTGTGGGGAAAAATGAATGAGAAATTTAGTTCTGGAACAGGAAGTGGGCGGTCACTGTTGAGCTCCATTACCGTCTGAAGTCTAAAAGCGTAGTGTCATTAGTAACCAGCCTCACAAGTTGCATCAGTGCAGAATTTGTGACTTTCTCCTTTGTTGTGCAGGAAAGTCACCCAGCTCAACAGCATTTTTAAATAATCCATTTCAGCGGTGTGTTTACAATCCCAGATCTAATCAAAAGCAACATGAAGGACAGCAAACAGTCTTCTTTATAAATATCTAAACATCCCAGGGACATGCTGATCCATGGGCACAGATTACACAGCTGCACTGAAGTCTTGCCAAGCCAAATATGTGCAGAAATAAACCCAGACAAATACAATTACCTTCAGACTAACAGAATAAACAAAGGAACCACTATCTCACTCATAGATTGTCATGAAATATTACCCAATGTTTAACGCATATTTTTATTTTATTTGCTTATAATAAAGTAATGAATGATCTCATTACACAAAGGTGCAGGAGTTCTCTTCAAACAAAAACACAATTTATTAATAATACTGAAATATCAACTACACAGACAAAATGAGTTTTTATTATTAGCATCTATTCGTTTATTTTAGATTTTCATGGGGCTTTTTTGTTTATGTTCTCTAAAACTTCATAGATTCAAGGTTCTTTGACATTCAGATCTGAGACTCGGTGCCATGGCCTGTCAGACAGGGGTTTGGGAAAAGGTCAGAGGAGTTTGTTGGTCCTATTCTTTATGAAACATGTCAGTGAAATACCACAGTGATGGCTGAACAGGCAGCCTCAAACTCTCCACACACTCTTACAGTACGGCAAGGGAGAGCAAGCAAGCCTCAGGAAGGAAAACTGCAATGCTACTGGACAGTTATGTAAGTTTAGTCTAACTCATGTTACTGTAATGAATAGCCTGAGGCGTTACAGTATTCAGATGTTCATATTTGGTATTCAAATTTTGAAGATAGTGAGGTACAGATATTAGCCAGAGAAAATAAATGCTTTGAGAGGGGAGTTAAAGAAGCAGTTTTTGTAAGGAAAGACAATCCTTCCTTGAACAGGACTGGGGGCTCTATATATCCTCAGACCCAAAGCAAACAAAGGAAACAAAGAGAACAATAGGGTGAGCAGGTAGGCCAATTAAGGCTGCATGAGTATGCCAAGAAGGAATCAGACACAGTGCATACTTAGTATAGCCCAATAGACTTTTATATAGATACAAGGCATTGTCCACCAACAATGTGACCAGAACTGAAGAAACGGCTTGGATGAGCCGTGAAATACCTTCATTCCTACAACTTTTTGTCCAGTTGACAAATTTAACTTTGACTTTTACTATGGATCAGACCTGGACGACTGATGGATTACACATGAAATTTGAAAATGTTGAGGTAAAATGTAAACATGTCATGAATTCTGGAAATTCCAGTTGTATTTTTCCCATGAAGTCGACTCAAACAAAAAGTATTTTAAGAACACACATCTGATTTTTTTCCTATTCATTTTTGTAGTCACTATTTACATTGTTTATGCGTTTAGGGACTGAACAAAAGACAGGTTTGTTCAGGATGTGTGTTTGAATTAGAGCTGTTGATTTTTATTGCCAGGACAGGTAAGGTCAGAGAATGACAGCTACACAGGATTACTATGAAAGCTATCTGTAATCCAAGCCAAACACTGTTCAGTATTAATCATTTATGTCTATAACCCTCACCAAGGCATGCATCCTGTACCCCATATCTCCTCTTTCCTTCCTCTCTTTTATTGTGGCTCCTTCTCTCCCTTGTTATCTGTCCTCTGGTCCGTGACATCTCTGGCAGCGCAGTGTCGCTCTGTCTGTCGCCCTTGGATGATGGATGGGGTGATGGACGCTCGGTTGCCACGGTAATTTGATGGATGGTTTAGCAACTGATACAGGCGTGGAGAGAGCGCCAAGCAACACACACAGGCACGCCCCTCTCTCTGCGCGCCTTATCGCATCTGCGCTCCTTGACTTCTCGCGATCAGTGGGAACCCAGACAGTGGCAGTGTCTCCATAACAAACAGCACTGACCCGTGGCTGTGCGGAGCGCCACATCTGTCCAATCATATCATCAGATGTGCTGACGCCGCCGCACAGATGAAGAGAGGCAGGGCCCTGTGTGTCTGTGTGAGGGTGATAGTCTCTTTATCAATGTCAATGGGGACAGAGGAGAAGAAGACAGTTGACTTTAAAACAAGCCAAACATCTGTACCAATGCTCAGGTCTGGTTAGCAATCGTGCAACAACAACAACACAACAACATGGTCACTTGTGCCAAGACCTCATCATATTCTCTTAGCAATGAAATGATTTTGTGAATTCAAATCCTCAAAAATAAACTCAAATACAAATATATAAGCTTTATTACAGCGTGGGCCAGCCGAGTGCTTCCTACCATAGAAACATTTGACCTTTCGTCTGCATACATAAAAATGAACTCATGCTTGGCCTCCAGAAACAAACTATGTACAAACAATTAGTCATTGCAGTATTTCATTAAATTCTGTTATAGTTGAAAGAACAAAATGGTTCTGATAGAATCATTCTGAAACTGCATTTTGAAACACTGAATTTGGCTCCAGACCAACTTTCACTGTAAGACTTTAATTCAAACAACACTTCAAAGACCTCTTACTGCTATATGCAGTAAACAGCTCAGGGCTGTACCAAAATCTATCTGTCACCAAGAGGCAGCCAGAGCCTATCCCTGAAACTATGGTCTGAAGATGGAGTCTGCTCCTGTAACCCTGGTGTGTGGCAATGCACCAGAGCAAGGAGACAAGCCTCAAATATTCTGCACATGGGCAAGATGGAGTAGACTTTCCACAACAGTTGCCACCAATATAGTAAACTCTGGATTTCTAATAGTAAATCCAACAAAGCAATGCTGAGATACAGACTGGCAGATGTGATGTCAACACAAAACTGCCTGACCAGACCACATGCTCGGTTATCAGCATGATGGGAATTCACTTTAGACGTGCCAGACTTTAGACAGTGGACAGACAGTATGAAATGACTACAGAGCATTTACCAGCTCAGGGTGCTATGATAGTACTTTGAATGTCCCTATGCGTACACATAAAAATGACTGTCACATACAAATCAAATGCTGTGGTGACCTTTAAATCTAAATATAATTTGAACCATAACATCGTTAAAGCATAGAACCATGACCTTTATTATCATTATGAGATGTTAATGTGACATTTACCGTCTCTGGCATTACTGCAGAGATTCTAGATACATTTTTTAACTGCTACCAAAATTTAAAGCTTTTTATTGCACCCATTATGTTCAGCCTTACCCATTTTTCAATTGGGTGTTGCCACTATAAAGATGTTTTTTCAGTTTTTTTTCCTCAAATACCCTGTTCGACTATAGTTATATTGAGATTACTCCATACTCGGTGTGGTACCATCGGCCTCTCTGACCACCAATCACTCACACACCACATTCACACAGGTGTCTTGCCTAAGGATACAACCGCAGTATGCACCAGACCTTTTACTTCTAATACAACTCCTACAAGTTCTACTTTGTGAGTTTCTTCAACGTACCTGCAATAACATTCAAAATAAAAAGGCAAAATTCATAAAGGTTTCTTGCAATAGTAATACAAACTGAATATAGAAAGTGAAATCATTTGTCGCTTCTGACCTAAACTTACAAAGCAATTCAAACAAGGTAATTTCATTTTCAAGCCAGATGCTTGTCCCCCCCAAAAGGGTCATATTGTGTTATTAAGAGCATTAACCATTTTTGATCTCTGTAATGTCTTTTCTATTCATGTTTTATGGGTTTTTGGGGACTGCGGGTCCTCTGTGAGACATTAGAGGCAGATGTCATGTCCCATTCACATCCACACAGCTATCAGCTCCCACATCAGCTCCAGCAGCGATCACTCGGTGACTCAGAGAGACAGGAAAATGACAAAAGACGAAGAAATAATGAGCTAAATGGCTGAAAGATAGATGTCTTATTGAACGAAAGCTGCTGACTGGACCATCATGCACTTTGTTTGTTTGTTTGATTGTTGTCTTGTGGCACACTGTAATCCCATCTGAAAGGAAAGAGGATCATTACAAAAAGTCAGATTCAAACGCATTATGCACAATACAAAGACATGACAAAGCACCATTTGAAGAAAGAAAAGATGTTTTCAGTGAACAGCACGAGAGGAGATGGGAGACAGTGACACCTCAAAGAAAATAGGTTTGTACATTTCACATCTGAGTAGTGACTGTTGCCTTTAATGTGTCCAACAACACTTTGTACATTAGTTTGTTGTTCTATAGTTGTTCTATTTGCCATGTTTTGCTTGCTTCCGAACTCTGAGGGAGAAATTGATTGTTTTACAAGTATATGTGTAATCCAAACAGAAAAAAAAAAAGCTGTATTTGTAACTACAACCAATTCCTTTTCTTATTTCCACGGTCAAATCGTATATCCAGCCTGATCCACCCTGGCAATGTGAAGGAGAGGTTACACAGGTTTTTCCTTCCTGCTGCGGTCTGACTGTGCAGTGCTAGCCCTGTACACGTGTTACCCTCCTGTAGTAATCATGTGCAATACTGTATATGAATCATCTCCTGTACAATATACTGGAAGCACTGTACACAGTAATAGAGCCAGTAATGGATGAAGTACTCAATTTTGTTCCTTAAAAGTACAGATACAGAGACAAAAAGTAAAAAGTAACAATAAAAAGTATTTCACACAGGTGTTGTTGCTTTGTCAAAGTGTAAATGTAGCAGTATTGATTAAAAATGATTCAAATTTTGGTCAACAATAACAATACAAATCAATTTCTTAACCCTTTAATGACTGAGCACATTATAGACCTGTAGCTTGCCTAGACCTTTATTCTTCTTAGCCATAAAAATCATGTTAAAGGAAGTATCAGAATGTACTGCATTTTTTCACACAACTACCTCCATTTTACACATCCATCCGTATTTTTCCTTTGACGCATCGAATAACTGACTGGGAAAATCCCCGCTGCACCTGCGCTCTGATTGGTCATCTTCGAGGGATGACGTAAGCACATCACAGTAATGACAGTAACATATTTAAAGAGCCCCATGCCTCTGGTTTGAGATGCTGTTTGAATTTACGTGACAGCACAATTGGTTGCGGAGTTACGGTAATGGAAAGTCCGCAACCGCGCTCTATCAGTGACGATAGTATCCGACACTATAGGGTTAATTTTCCTTATGCATTTTGTTGACTATAACATAAAATCTCTGTGTAATCCTTCAGTCGTCCAGGTGTAATCCATAGTAAAAGAAGAAAAACAAGGGTTGACATGGCCATTTATCCCTTGATTTTATTACACTTGCACAGTGTTGTGTTTATGTTTATTTTCTAATATTTTTTTATCTTGTTCTTTGAGAGCCTATTTCTATTCTTTTGCTTTTCTTAAACTGCGTGTTGCAACGCTGTAATTGTAGGGCGTTGTGGGGCAAATAAAAGTTCTCTTACCTTATCTTATCTTATCCAAATACGGTATAATGTTAACACTTCCTCTAGGCTACATGGTGACATAGCGGTGAACAAGAACAGCTACACCGAATGAATGATGAGGGATTTAAATATGGAGTTTACATTTTGTTCCCTTGGACTTTCCTGTTTAAATAAAAGTTCCATTAATAAAATAACATATATATCTTCCCTTCTTTTACATTTCTACATGTATTTGCACCGGTAACAAAGCCCTCTTATATGTACCCCCACAAACTATTGCTAACAAATCCCCAGTCTGTATCACCCTGAGTTTGGATTGAATCATTTTTTACAAAGAAACTGATTTGGCAGGTCCTCTCAGCTCCTGACACCTGGATGCGAGGTGCTGATGAGCAGAGATCACATGGCCGTCAGCACCTCCAGATCACAGTGTTCAGAAATGATCCAAATGTGGAGGAGAAGTTTTATTCAAAATCTACTTTTGAGCTTTCAACCATGTGTGTGTGTGTATGTGTGTGTCGGGGTGTGTGTGTGTCTGTGTGTCTGTGAGGGATTAAGTTGACAGTGAAGTTTACTTTAGCCTTAACACAGTTTGATCTGGCACTAGTATTGGTTTAGTTCTGGTCTAGTCCAGGTTTATTTATATATCTATGTTTTCATTTACTTCTGCCCTAAACAAACACACCAAATATAATATTTAGACATTTTACCCCCATTTTTAACTAATATTATATGTATGAAAAAAGATACATTTTGATTATTTCTACAGCTCAGGTCTCTGCACTGGCTCCTGTGGCTCAGAGAATAGACTTTAAAGCAGCTCTGCTTGTGAACAAGTCTCTCCATGGACCAGCACCAAAGTACATCTCCAGCATGTTAGTGCCATATGAACCATCTCACACTCTGAGGACTTCAGGGACCGGCCTCCTGCTGGTGCCCAGAGTCAGGACTAAACATGAAGAATCGGAGTTTCAGTTTTATGCAGCTAATACCTGGAACAATCTTCCTGAAGATGTGAGACAGGACTCTACTTGACAATGTTTAAATCCAGGCTCAACACAGATCTCTTAAACACAAATGTCTTGACTCTTATAACCTACAGGCATGTATATGTATGAATGAATTCATGTTTTAAAAGTTTTGAGGGGTTTTTTCATTCCTTATTCCTAAAACAGTCACACATCTTTGCCTCATATTAGTTCTTATTATACTAGATTCAAACCGAAGCAAACTTCTTAAGTGACTACTTCTTAATTTAAAGAAGGACTGAATTCCTACAGGAATATCCTTGTTCACAACACAAAAGAGAATCAAAAGTTTTAACTTAACTATGTCCGTAAATACGAATATGCTCAATCTTATAAATTAGTCCATTAGTAGGATCACAGAATCCTGCTTAATAATCATTCTTATTGCCCTTTTCTGTAGTTTGATTATAGGATCTACATATGTTTTACAGGCATTTCTGCAAACAGGTAGATAGATAGGGAAGCACAAATGATGAATTTAATATATGCAGGCATTTCTTATTCAATACAGATGTGGTTTTATAAAGTTTTTGATATTTTACTCCTGATGCACTGTATATGTGGTTTCCAACACATCTGATGATGATCACTCCCAAGAACCTTGTCTCATAAACCCGTTCTATTTCAATTCCATTGCAAAACAATTTTATATTAGAATTTGCCTTTCTGGATCCAAAAATCATGAATTTTGTCTTCTTCTTGTTCTTGTTTTCTCTCTTATGCCCCGTTGACTTCCATTACAACCGCACACTGTCATAACATAAACAACAAAACCTAAATTGTGGATTTTTACAGGTTATTCTCATTAGTCAACTCACCCCATTACACCTTACATAGACCTATATCCCTCGTTTATCACAGGGGTTACGTTCTAAAAATAATAGGTGAAGTAGTCAGCTTTATTTTTCACAATTATTATATATGTTTTAAAGCTGTAAAACGCCTCACCACACACTATATACACTTTTCTCAGACAGGCATTAACATTTTCTCACATTTCTCTCTTGATGAATGAATTACCGTAATAGTGACTCACTCTTTGTTGCTGTAGTGTCGATTGAACATTTATGTAAATTTTTGGACTGTACAGGAGACACGGCACAGAGGAGACAATGCATGATCATACGCTGTAAAAAAGCATGTAAAATTGCAATTAAAAAAATCTGCGAAACAGCGAGACCACGAAAGGTGAACCACGTTATAGCGGCTTATCCTTTAATATAGGAGAGCTGGAAATATATTTTGGGGCACAGTATTTATCTTGTGTATAGTTTTATTGTGAAAGTGGGTAGATTTGGGGGATTTCAGTTGCGGGAGGAGTTATAAGGTTGAATAACTAACTTCTATGGGTAATTATTGTTTCATTCTGCTATTTATTTGTTGCAACTCAGGTGTTTTGAGGGACTGTATTTGAATATGGTTTACTGGGATTATTTTGCATAATTGTTACTGTATCAGGGGCATAAAGTAGTTTCATTATTATCAGTGACAGGCCTAGTTCTATGGGATTTACAGTGATAGTGCATATATGTATTTAGGAGGGTTCTAGCTGCGTAAAGTTGCATGAGGTGGGGTGTGGGTGTGTACTGGGGGGGCATTGGGTGGTTATATATGTGTGTATGTTAAAATGCATGGGTCTGTGTGGGACTGTGAAGGAGGGTAATATTTACATTGTGTTAAAATGTGTGAAAATGTAAATATTTGGATGATGCTTGAAATGGTAGATCTAAAACATAGAAAGAAATCTCCAAAAATGTAAAACTCTGAACACATTTTAAAACACTGACAGGAGAAAATAAAATAACATGTGAAATCATATTGATAGCAGCATAAATAATGAAAGATGTAAGATGTATGCACTTGAAAATGTACATGCCATATGGTCTCCTCTAGAACACACCCACATCATTTAACCTGCTATATTTATGTCACTGGCCTTCAGTGTTGATTAATATGTACAAATGTCTTTCTGTTGATGTTCCTTTGTAATGGTAGCTACACAGTTAAAAGAAAAAATGTCAAAAAAAATTCAAAAAGACATCAAAACATACAATTTTCAAGTCAAAAAGTAAAAATATATTGGCAAAATATAAGGATTACAAGTGTGAGTATTTTGTTTATAGTTGTTGGAACAGAACTTCATATGGAAAAAAGCCACAGAAATTAAAAATACATCACAAAATGCACAAAGTGGCCAATTTGCAGGCTATTTGGTGCAATACAGTAAAAGTAAAGTAAAGTAGTAAAAGAAAAGTTATGATGTGCAAAAATGTACGTAGGGGTGTAAAAGGTGTAAATATATATCATCTTTGTTTAGAATATAACGTATAAAACAGTAGTTCTTGCATATGTAAGAGTAACGCCTTATATATGTTAAAATATCCCATAATTCCAACCAGTTAAAGTTTGCAGTGAGTGTCTGTTCCTCCGATGTTGACAGTCACCGGAGTTTGGCTGAAAGTTCAAAGTCACAAGCCTCATTATGACATATTTTAGGATTTCTTTTGATTAGACATGGCTGTTCACTCACAAACCAAGTAAAGTAATAGCAAGTTAAAATAGTAACACGGTATTAATTACACAGCTAAGGATTATGACATCACCTGCACGATGATGACAGACTGCTGTTTCTGCGGTTTGGCTTTGAGCACATGGGGAATCGTTTGCTTCCCCTGTAGTTTAATCGCTCAGTCGTCCAGGTGCAGTCCTTAACAAAAGATGGCTGAATTATGTAAACTGGACAAAGTTTTAAGAATGAATGTGTTTTGACTCTCATCCAAGTATCTTTAGTTCTGACGCAGTTCTACTAAGGGACCATCTGTGGCTAACCGTAGTGAAAATAACACTCGCTAGTTGTTTCAAGTAAAGAGGACTCATTATTAGTAGAGACAGACCTTAGAGATAGCACGTTTTAGCACGTCGACTATCTTAAAATCTCAAACGTGAGCCGATATGTTGTTTTAGCTGACCACCTGACTAAAAGAGAGACGCTTAGCTTTATTTGGACGTTTTAATGTGGAGACGGCACTGCTCAAAATGTGGCTACGCTGCAGAGAAATGAGGCCGTGGATAAGTTTGTTGCCATTTCAAATCATAGAACTTGGGTAGAAATGATCAAAACCGCACCGTTTATCAGCCCAAACATACCGGACATTGAACTACCCTAAGGTGTGAACTGGTGTGAGTCACATTGATGAAGAAGCGACTGACTAGTGCAAATCATCAACGCAAACAGAGCTCTTATAGTACAGCGTTCTGGCGAGGAGCTCATCTACGTAACGCTCATCAAATGTCAGTGGAGAAATGGTGTATATAACTTACATAGCAAAGCAGCTGAATAAAAATAGCAATAGATTGTTTATTAGCCTCTATGTTGCATCATGAACATGCCAGGCTGATTTTTCCCTGGTACCTCTGCTGTTTGAGAGTAGACTGATATAATAATGTTTGTGTCAGATGAATCAAATTTAGCCACTGTGAAGAGGGTGGAAAGATGTTTTTGCAGCATAAAAAGCTGTTGTTGGAGGTTCGGAGGGGGATGGAGGCATGTGAGGATTAATGTTTTGTCAGTGAAGGCAGCTCCACAAACCAACAGCAGCGTTTCCAGTGCCTTCAGGCTCAAACAAGAATTTGAATATGAGAGCGATGCTGTTACAGAGACAGAGCAGATATTGAGCAACTGTTGGTAAATGTGAAAATATGCAAAGGGCCACTAACTGGGTCTGAAGCACTGAGCACATTATTATCTGTTTATTATGGCAATTTTTCATTTGAATGTATCTTCTGACAATTCACTTGAATAGAGAAAACAAATAACCACTTTATCAGATTTGATTTAAATGCACCAGTGACATGGATAACCAGCAAAAGCATTAGATTTTAATAACGCCAAAGAGGTGTAAGTGTATGTATTTTTTTATCTACAATTGAACAGGTCGGTACGTACAGATGGTGACACTTTATAAGAACTACACTTTTAGCCTTAATGAAGCTTGAACAAACACTGAACTCATAAAGAACAAATGTATAATTAAGATTTCAGGCTTAACTACTTATAAAACTCAAACCAAACCCAAACTCCTAACCCTATCTCCTTTATTGAACGAAGTAGTTAATAAGGTGCAAGTCTTTGTTCAGGATTTATTAATGGTAGTCAAGGTGTTGTTATTATAAAGTCATATTCACTTATTTATCCTGTTTTAATTTGAGTGTGTCGATATTTGCCAACCTACGATTACAAAATGGGAAAATAAAACATATCTTCAGAAGTGCATCAGCTCATTGGTGCACTATTTACTGGAGAGTTGTAATCAGTTTTGGCTGTCAGGACGCTGGAGACATTCCCAGGTACACTGAGCCAAAAGGTGGTCTCTGATCTCATTTGATACAAACATTAGAGCGAAAGTTTAACTGATAAATTTAGTAAAAGCTGATTGTGAAGTCGGGGGTACAGAGGCATCGATCCACACCGACATGGGTCATAGCCAATCTGCTGCTGTAGAGATAAGCAAGCACTTAAGCACAGCCCTGCAAGACCTCTCCAAGCCAGACACAAACTTACATATTCATTAGGCTCCTCTCAGGCATGAGTCACACGATAATGCACTATGGCCATTAGACCGGTAATGTGGGCTCTAATTAATAAGTGTTTATGACAGTACTTGGGGGGAAAAACACGGCGCAAAGTCTTTCGGGCCTTAAAAAAGATGCAGATAGTACAGATCGTATTTTGTTATTGAAATAGATTAAAAGTAAAAGTTTAAAAGTAAAACAAGTTCAGGTGAGGGTAGCGTTTAGTAAGTTCAAACTTTCTGTTGTAGATTTAATGAAATAGTCATGAAAACTGTAAAAACTTTGATTGTCATAAATGTATTGCTACATTTCTCATAAAACCAAAGCTAAACATGTTGCTACGTTTGCTGCTGTGAGGGAAAGAGCTCATTTTCTATGGCAAAAAAATAAAAAATTGAGTCTGGCATGCAATATGTTGTGCCAAATGTCATGTAAGGGAATTATCCAGTTCTTATTGCATGCTTTTATATTCACTTTCCATGTCTTCATCTAAGAGAATACTCAGTTTGTGGTATGAATAAGTTATAAATTGGACAATGGATAGAATTTTAAAAGTTTATTGTAATAGGAAAACACATACTGATTTATTCATTAGCGGGACCAAAATACCCAAGCCAGGCTGATTAGTGGTTAATATTCCTAAGCATGCACAATCAAGTTAGAAGCTGGTGATGGTTACAAATGACCAAGATATGATTTGTCATTAAAAACTGGATTTTGTCAAAATGAACAATCAGTAGCAAGGCATCGTGGACCAGGGATGTGTGTACGTGTGAGTGCTGCCCTTGAGTTGCTGGCAGTGGAGATGGATGAGCTGTAATTACGCTGATAGAGAGATGATCGGAGGAGGGGAAGAAGAATACCGCGAGGAGGAGGAACAAGGTTGTGTATGTGTTTGTCCTTGGAGAAGTACACATCATGTCAGCAAACTTCTGCTTTTGAATGTTGGCAAAAGGAGCACAATATCAAAAAACAAATCAGAAGTGGTTTAACATCGCTCCAACAGAGGCACATCGCCAACAAAACATAGATGCTTCTAGAGAGAAAGAGACACTTTATGTTTAGTGTTTTTTTCATTCATTCTCCTTCTGTTTTTGAAGAATATGAGATTAGATAAAAGTCTATTTCATGGGTAAGATCAACAGCCCAGATTGTTGTCAAGCTAAAGTTAGTGAGTCTATTGTCCAACTGGCAGCAATAATCTCTCGATTCCACAATTAAACTTTGCAACTCCACCTGCCCTAAACAGCCTCTCCAGCACATGTGGGCATAATTGATAATATAACCAAATATAAGAAGAGAGTCTGGGGGGTCTCTTAAATGCCTGCAATCTGTAGCCATAAAAAAACAACATTAAACATTTATTTTTTGCCATAGAATAAATAGAAAATAGCCAGAGAATAGGAAGAAGAAGCATGAGGCTGGTGACCTCTGATGACACAGGCCAAGATTACAAGGACTGAGCTGGCAGTGTGGGGCTGGCACAGCACAGAAATACAAGTTCTGTATGAATATAAAACAGCCTAAATGATTCAAATTAATTCCAATGTGCATACAACATAAGCGAAAAGCAGGGTCCATCCTTCCAGTCAGTCTTATATCGTTTTTGCAGAGTTAGTGTCGCGTCATTTTTGAACCTTTTCACAGTATGTTACTTTCTACAGTGGGTAAATTCAGATGATGTTTTGTAAGGGCCACAGGCAGTAGCTGCTCTACGTGGCTTGTGATGGATCAAAGGGAAGGGATTAAAAGGTAGAAATAAACACAGTCATTTGGAAAACATTGCCATTAAATTCAATTCATGTTAGTAATATTTGTAACATTGCCAGCAGTGCCAATTCAGTACTGTGAAGTTGTAACTCTATTTTGTGTTTCACTGTTATCTGTGCCAGTTTTTCCTAGCAACATGATAGATGTAGACTAAACCTAATACAGTTAAAGTCTTTAAAACATAATAGATATGTGGATAAAATAAGACCCTTACCATGTTTATGTGTTTTTTCTGAATATGGTGATCTGAGGATCTGTGCGTGTACAGCCCCACAGTAACTGGAAGCAGTGCTCTGTAGAGCTTGTGATATGTTACGCAAAAGCTGGGAAGAATCTAGAGATGTAAAGCAAATCTAAAAGATTTGGATGTGGAGCAGTTCCATAAAACAGAACAGGGAAAAGGCAAAACTGAAAACATCCTTACAAAAACAGTGTCTGTGGCCAAAACCAACCCATCCAATCATCAAACAGAATACAGCACAGTAGGGAGCACGTACATGTGAGTAAGATGTGAGTTGAGGAGCCGCTGCCTATGCAACACTGAGTTACTCCAATCCAAAGCTATATTTGGTTTTACAGTATTTAGCATATTGTCCCAACAGAGTTATAAAAGTACAGTTTATAATTTACATCAGCTGCAAAAATAGCAGCACAAAAAATAGCTATGCTCCAGATGTGAAAGTGCAGCATCACTCTCTGCAGCTTTTGTCCCACAGCTAAAATAAACCACGGCTGCCCTCAGCTGCGTTAAGAGCCATTTTCACACAAATACCATCTATTAGCTTCACTTATCTCCACATGCCTCCAGTGCAGCTTTTCAGGCACAAATCAAACTTCCATCCGTCTGTCACACTGGGGCTCTCACTTCTGCCTCAGGAGCCTCTCAGGGATCACACAACTGACCTGTTTTGCAATAGCCACTTAAAGCAGCACAATATTTTTAAAACCAAATCTAGATCACAATTTCAAACCACTAAAGCTGAAAGTAATACATGGTTGGCTACACCTCTAGTCACACCTGCCCTGTGGCAGACTGACAGAAGCAAGACTGATAATCTGTGCCACTGGCCTCTCAGATCACCACCAATCATTCACATTCACACACACACACACACACACACACACACCCACACCCACACCCCCCCCCACACACACACACACACCCACACACACCCACACACACTTTGTCAGAGTTTTCCAGTAAGAAATAACCCATTGTAATAGTTTTGTTGTTAAGTTCTAAAATGTAATGATCACAGAAACCAGCTGCAGCTTGACATGTCCTCACCGTCACTCCGCTGTCGGTCTGCGTCTCTCTGTAGGTGAAGTTGCACACGGCCCAGGCCAGGTAGTAGGTGGACATGCGAGGGGTGCGACTGAAGCGGTCAGTGACCCAGCCGTCCTCCTCGGTCAGAACACTGCTCTCCACCGGCATGTTGGACAGAGACAGGTACTGCGGGTCGTGGCGCAGCGTCAGGGAGAAGGTGGCCTTGTAGATGGGCTCGTCAAAGCAGGGGAAGGCCTTTCGAGCGTGGATCGGGCTGAACTGGGTCACAGCCAGGTATCTGTCACACACAAAAGATTTACTCACTTTATAAAGTAACAGTTGAGTTTGACATGTGACATAAATATGGTTCTCACATTTAATTTAATTACAAGTTAAAAAGTTTGAATGAATAAACATGAGCATGTAGTCAAACTTTGAGACTGTGTTTCAGGAACAAAGTAACAACTGCAATCATTTTCAATTTGAATTATCTCACACGACACTCTGTTAATATATTAATAACACTCTGAAGATCTGCCTCTCTGGCCAGGGGGCCATTAGTGTGAAGTTATAAGGGTAAGTTTCAAATTCAAGTCTGTTTTCAGTATAGTGGTTTCTGGAGGAGTAAAAAAATATATATATTTTTTTAATAACAAAAAAAAAACCCTAAAAATACCCAGAGTTTCCTGAGACCCCAGGAAGGAAGCAATGCTGGTATTGTTTATACAGTGTAGGGAGCCTGAACTATTACAGAGCGAGAATTAATTTTCTCCATTTGCATCCTCAGAAATGGCAGGTCAGCATGTTTGTGAAGAGTTGGCAAAAGCAAAGTATGAATCACAGAAGAACAAACAGTAAGTGTATGCAGCAAAAGAGAGGCATTACGCTTGTGAGAGCCAGGTCCAGTCATAATGCATTTGTAACCATGACAACAGCCTTGCATGAATACAATCCTTATCAAAGACCAAGTATTATTAGAATAAATCAAAGCAGGCTGAAAAAAGTTAGTCAGTGCTCACCCAGAAAACATCAAGGGCAAAACAACAGGGAAGTATCAATAAAAACAAATAGAAACCATTTTGTCCACACACAAGGAAACATTCTGGGAAAGCAAAATATTCCTTGTTTGCCAGTGTTGAATAACCATTTACTCTAAACTGCCTTGATAGGAGAAAATAAGACATATAGCAACACCAGAATTTTCTTTACTATACCCTTTGCTGTAAAACAAAAAAATGCATATCATTATAACCTAAACATAACACAGAATTTTAAACATTGCTATATAACACAAAAATAATAAATTGCCTGAACCACATGCTGCTCCAAACCACATGCTTTTAATGATAAAGGTTGGCTGTAGACCCAAGCTGACCATTAGAAATCAATCTCAGTTAAAATTCCATTAATAGCACATCCCTATTCAAGTGCATCCATTACTTACAAGGCATATAGAGAATAAACAATTACATATTTATGGGGTCTGTAAAGAAGAGGATTGTCCACAGAAAGAGGAGTTAGCCCTGCTTGAGCGGGTGAAGGTGGTGAAGATTTTAGAGATGGTTTTAGGTCAGGGGTGTCAAACTCAATTTCACCGAGGGTCGCATCAGCAAAATGGTTGCCCTCGAATTTGCATAGATGTAAAAATTTGATGGTGTAACTGCGTATCTCCTGATAAACTGACATTTTTAGACAGTCATACATTTTAATTTAACTTGTCACGGGCCACATAAAATGACGTAGCGAGCCACATTTTGCCCCAGAGCCTTGAGTTTGACCCATGTGTTTTAGGTGGTCTTGGGCTGAGGAAAGTGCGGTGGTCTTGCTGGCCTCGCGTAAAGGAGCCAAAGGTACGTAAAAATTACCTGTACGCAATAAATCAAGTTGCTACAGTAAAAGAATTATCCGAAAACCAAAATATTATCAGCCTCATATTGCAACTGCCTAAAGCCCGCCACACACTACAGGATCATTTGCCCGATTTAGGACCCCATTTGCTTCCCCTCAACTTCTATTTGCCATTTTTAATCCGCTGCTCTTCTCGTGTGTGGTGCTGCTCTTTCATATCGTAACCACAAAACAACACCACAGAGGCGCAAGATACACACTCAGGAAATGGCAAAAATAATTAGGTGACTTTATTACTCACCTCTCGCAAAGTTGTAAAGTTAAACTGCAGCATTCTCATCCATATTATCCATTAGAATTTATCCTCTGCAAATAATGACACCCAGTCCACCAAACAGCGCTATTAACCCAGTTTGAAGCGTTCTTTAAAAGTAAAAGGGCAAGAGTAGTTCCTCATGTGTGTCTGTTTACATAAATCCACGCAGTGAGGCTCCGGCTGCTGCAGATTAGCAACAGTCATATGAGCAACAGTAAACACGACTTTGCTTCCTGTGTAGTTTATCGCCAGCGTTCTGTGCGTTTATCACAAATAATAATAATCATAATAACACAGGTTTGACTTGCAATGCTCTCATATTTGGGACATTTTAGAGTCTCAAAGCGGATGGGTTTACTGTAGACAGGGAACAGCTGACATGAGGTGCGCTCGGAGATTTCAAATTTCATCCGATTCTCCTCGTGTCTGATCTATGCTTTTGTGACATATTTAAAAATTGTTCAAGACTGAAAAATCCTGTAATGTGTGGCGGGCTTAAGTCATTTTTAGTCCAAATTGAGTTTTCTCATTCTACTCTCCAGACCTTGCTGCATCTGTAGGTTTCAACCAATGAGAAAGATGTGTACAGCCAAAAAACAAAAACGGCACAAGTCGACTTATTGACATTGGCAGTTTTTTTTTGTTTTTTTTTTTGTTTTTTTCTCTCAAAACCCTTGGCAAATGACTTTGGCTAACAGTAATGCTATGAAGCTAATGTAAAGTAGAAGTTTTGCATCATTAACACATAAATATGCTGTATTAAGTCCAAAAAAAGGCCATAAACAACAGTAAGATAGCAGCCTTTATATGGGGCAAGTCGTGCGCACTTAAACAACAATCTTGCTTACTATGCCGCCATGTATTTCAAAGCTGAATGGAAGAACTCCAGACAGAATATGTGATGGGATGAATGTGTGTTGTACAAGGAGGGCTCGGTCGCTGTCTTTGAACCAAGCAAACTTATCAAAGAGCAAATTTACAGAACTCAGGAAGTTAAAGGATAATCCTCTAGAGACTGAGTTGGCAGGTCAGCTCGCAGAAAACTTTTGACAGTAGTTTGAATTTTCATAAAAGAGTCTTCAGTTGTGAGATAATCCACAATAAACAGACTCCCTGTTCCACTGTGATTCCCTTAAGCTGTGCCGATTATTCCCATATCACAGCTTCGTTACGTTCATCTGTCTGTCACCTGACACGCAACACAGAAAAAGTTGACTCTGGGAAATAATCCTACTGAAAACTTTTGTTATCATTTTACACCGGGTTTGGAGTGAGGAAAACATGAAAGAAAGAAGGGATGGTGCAAGAAGGGGTAACGTAAAAGGTGTGCTGTCGGGATAAAGGCCCCATAGAAAAGAGGAACACTATGTAAAGAAATAGAGAGATGAAACCTGTCATAGTTGAGTAAGAATGAATAGGCAGGACGTAGCAGGGGAGGAAGATAGAGAAAGGTACAAGCTCAGTATAGAGACAGAAACCAGCACCAAAGACCAGGATGAAAGCAGTAAGTAAGTATCCATCAAAAAGAGGAAGAATGGGAGATAAAGCAGAGGAGAAACAGACAAAAGTGAACACACAAGAGGAGTGAGAGAGATGGAGAGAAGGAGGGAGGGAGAGAGAGGAAGAGAGGGGGCAGGCGGAGGGAGTGGTATAGGGATTAGAGTCAGACAATGTTGACAGAGGGGAATGCAAATAAGAGCATTTAAATTAGGAGATCATCTCAATGACACAAGAAGAAAACTTTTGGAGGCAAAACAAAATGCAATAAAACAACTTAATAATTGTAAAAAGTCTATGTGTATATTATGTATGTCTGTAAGTCAAAGTGTCGTATTTGAGCTTTTCAGACTCCTATTCTACAGGAAACTAATTTTATAATCAAAAGTTGTACTAAAAAGGGAACACACAAAGCAAATCCATGACTGAACCGCTTCAACTAATGATGAATGAAAATGAATATGTCCTCAATCCTGACTGATAAGCAACAAGCTCCATCACAGTAATAAGGTCCTGGCTGAGCAAACCAATTTTCACTATTTTTGTATTTTTATATTGTCAGTCTGGGTTAATGCTGCCATAACAACGTGGGAATTATAAGTAAAAAACTAATTTCGTTGGATGGGAAGGCAGCCCATAACCTTGTACTTCATCTTACATTAAAATATGTAATCGCTTTTAATGATTGCAGTACACAAAGAATTTAAACAGTTAAACGTAGAGTGTGAAAAAAGGTAGAGTATTAGAGTATTAAAAGGTAGGGTGTGGTGGCCAGTGAAGGTGTTGCAGTTAGAATGTGTATTGAGATGATGATGAGGTGTAGAAGGTAGAGGGTGATAAACAGCAGCCGCCCGAGACACTGCACTGCAAAGAATAAAAGAGAAAGCCTGAGAGGGAGCAGATAAAGGGAGAATCTATTAAGGCCACAGGATGAGTCTGTCACACACACCACATCATCCCAGCTCTACACAGCCCCATATTAACACACGGGACGACACGACATCCAGCACGCTGTCAACACTCACTACAGCCGCGTAACGCCTGTAGTCACCCAAATCCTGATTGACAACCAAGCCCCCAGTGTCGCCCATGACAACCATGCCTCATGTGCACCAGTGAGGGAGGGATGGAAGGTCCAAGGCTGAAGCACTTAATTGTTTTAATAATAAAAGCTGAACTCTGAAAAGTAACAGCTTCATAATAGGTTTTGTAGGATCTAAACTATTGTTAATTCACATGCGAAAATAAAAGTTCTAACTATAAGGTTTGTTAAACCTTTAAGATGGAATATTTCGTTATTTTTTAATGAAATAATATTGACCTTAGAGATAAGATTTGTCAGGGGATGGCAATATAGCACAAAGATCTTGATCTTGAACTAGGTCTGTATTTTTACACTGAATCTGTTTACACACGGGAAACACATTCAGGCCTCATTATAATGTGCAGTGTGCATTCAGTAAGACAGACAGGAACCTCTAACCCCCTGTGCCATGCACTGAAACATACCTGCACACATGAACAGTATTAAGAAGTGTGAGAGAGAAAGAGTGCACAAAGATCCAGATGCCCTTCCTGACAGAGGTCTTTCCTTTTATATGGGTTTGGTGCAGCATAAAGGATATACTGGCCAGATATTTTCTCATCAATAGTATTTCAAGAACATGAATAAATCTCAGATTGCCCACAATTCGTGTCCTCAAAGTGGTTTGATCAAAAAGTGTCTGAACTTCCATTATAAAGCTGTGGCACGGCCCTCATGCATGGATTCATGGCCTGGTCATTCACATCTCGGCAGAGCCCAGAGAGAAATGGAAATGACATCATTTCGTGGTGTAATGTTTGCCATTATCTCATCTTGAGATGCACAGAAGAAGAGAGAAACACATGAATGACAAGGCCCACACATCTGCTCCGGCACAGGGACAGAATCACTGCTCATTTAGATTCAAAGATGCGACTGGTGCAGAAACTGTCGAGTCAGGCGCTTCACAAAGCATTTGTGTAAGCGCCAAGAAGAAGAAGAGGAGCTTTTTATGATGACACAAACACATGAGACTGAACTCACAGGGCCCTTATGAGTGAGATAGAGATTGCATTGCGATATGCATCTCATTGTAACACTGTGGCGCATTAGCTTCTACAGCTATAGTTTTACACAGGAAGCGCTAAACAGGCTGATTCATCATCTCTGCCACAGCATATGGATGTGATGAGGCGGGAGGAGGGGACCTGCTCTGTTCAGATTTCAATCCTCCTTTATTTAGAGGAAGGATAAAAATAAATATGATAAGGGCAAGCTATAAACACAACAGGAGTCACTTTACTTCCTGACTGCATGTCTCTAGTGAGATCTTTAAATAAGATCATAGTGCATTATCAACCTGCTAATTATAAATATTAAAAAGCCAATGCCATTTGATTTGTCAAAACTACTATTTCCAAATAGAAAACATTAAGAGGCTTTAAATGCAATGATCCACCAATCTGTGTAGAAGCAACCTGGCCCCTCTCCATCCCTCCAAACAAACTAGTGTCATTTGGAAACGCATTCATTCAGGCTGCCAGATAAGAGCCGAGCCTCGAAATTAACAGGTCGATTTGGGGCTCATCTGACCCGCAAGTATCAGGTCTTTCTCTTGTCAGCGACGACATCTTTGATCTATAAAGACCTCCATTACACAGCAGTCATTGCTGCTCAATAAATACCTGTCTGCTAGCACCATATGCACGGAGCCAGAGCTTAGAGAACCACTGCATTTATTAAGTGGCTTGAGCTGGCTGCCATGTTTGATAGGTTACCCTTTGACACACATGCTGCACAGAGCTGTATTGATTTGAAACCTCTCATCTGTACACTAGATTAGTCTATCAGAATGTGAAAGTGCTAGTGGTGAATCTGCTCACCTTCATTAAGCATCTGTCAGAGTCATTAAAGCTCCTGTCTCTGTTGCTTGTTGCGTTGTGGGTCGTTAGCTGCACTAGCGCTCATTAACTATCATGGCATTGCTTGTTATGGGAAGAGGGAAGACTTCAGCCCCTCAAGGCTATGGGGAAAAAGCTATAGAAAGATCTGTTACACCGGCCAGAAATAGCCACTAGAGACAGCAATGAGTGGAGACCAGGGAAGACTTGAGGACATCAGGTGGAGAATGGATTGTGATTTCCTCCGATTTTTGCAGCAACAATAGCTACACCTATGTGCACCTTTTGTCGGCTGGGGATATTTCCGCTACTTTTTGATCCCTCTAATATTGATTTGATGGTTTAACCTCGCCTCGTTTTATTTTAAGAAACTAGAATCATTGGAAGGCTTTTCGTAATTCGTCTCAAATGAGCTTTTCGTAATAACGACATTGACATTTACAAGTTCACACAGGAGGTTTGACTTATCAATATCTACCAGCAAATAATAAAAGCTAGTCCTCCAGAGCTGAACCATCCTGTACGATCATTTGCCAAACAACCTATTAGAGCAGCATAGTTATTCGCAAAAATTTGAATGAACAAAATTAGCAAATCACAAAGGCTGCAAATTTTGAAGTACCATCATTTTTTGAAGTAGCATCATTTCCTCTTCAAACAACAAAATTTTGCTTGTTTATTCTGAAATGAGATTTTTGTATTTGTTTATGAGTACACGTTTAACATGTGATCCTATTATTAAAACAGATCACCAAATCGTTTAGCCCTACTACTGTAAATAACTGAAAAAATACATGTGACAACCTTCGATGAAAGATGTGATCAACAAGATGTGAACATTTGTAAGCTTTTTTAAGTGGAAATTCAAATGTCCTAACCTAAGTAACAAAATGAGAAGACCGCTGACCCTTTAGACTGACAGATTATGACATATGAGTTTCTGCATCCTTACAATGAAATGGTACACTCTGGACTGTGGTCACTTTCCTATACATTAGCGGCATATTGATGTTCCTTTTTATATCCCGCTGTATGATGTCACAGGAGCAGGTCTGGGTAGAAAGCAGGTCAGTGGACTTTATGATGGATCGTGTCGAGTGTCTGCCTCGACTGGGAGATCTCTCCACTCAGCTCAATGTTACATCATGGGCATTAATTGAAGCGATACTGACAGCAGCTATTTATTTATAGGGCACAGGGGTGTCAATACCCTGCATGTGCTACCAAAACACTCCTGACTTGATACAAAGAAAACAAGCACAAGCCCTATGCATAAATCATTGCTTTTTTACATAGTTTGAATATTAATGTGTGACATGTTGGGTCCATAATGTCAATGTAATGTATTGTTAATACACAGGAACTTTGTGTGTTTATGTGCGCTGGGTAATTAATTCAGCCTGTAGTGTTTAAACGCTTAAGCTGAGCCTGGGGTTTAGTCACTTTGGATATTAAGTCAATCTCACCATGAGACGGGTGTATGTTTTAGTATTAACTGCACTGCTGCATCCAGCTAATCCTTGAGCTAACACTGCACTCTCACTCTTGCACACAGTGTTTAATATGGACAGTAGACATCCCCAAAGAGTCTGAATTTGAATTTGATTACAATTTATTAGAGTGATCAGCAGTGAGCTTTGTCTTTGCTTCAGCGAGTAGCCTGCTCCAAATATTCTCATTTCAATATTCAATACTCAACCTATTTCATACCAGTTTTTAGGACTGTTTCCAGTGTAAATTAATTCCAACATTTGTTTTATTTGGGAGATTATTGTTACAATAAACCTGGATTTGAACAAATTTGTATCAAAGTACTGTGGTGGTGAAACTAGTAAAATGCTACAAGTATTGAGTACAATAGCTACAAAGAACAGTGTTCAGACCACTTTGAATAATAATTAGATTGAACTGTACAAAATGCACCGTGTTCCAAAGTGAGAAAGAATGAAATTTTAATGAAAAGGTTCTTTTGTTGTGATCGAGTGCTGCTGGTGCATCAGCTGCTGTATTGATCCAGGATTGATTTGCAGCACAGCAACAGAATGGAGCTTGGTGGCACTGGCACGCTCACACTAAAGCCAATTACTCACTACGGGACAAAAGAAAACTACTTTCTGTCATAAGTAAACGCTTAGGGCTGGTGAACACAGCATTGTCCTTCAACTGCCTAAATATTAAAATATTTAAACATACTGAGATTTCATTAAACATCTTAAACTCTTTCTTACATTCAAGTTCATTCAATGCTCTGAGCCGAAAGTTATTTGGAACAAGTAAAACACATTTCAAGTAGATTGTGCCTAAGTAGCTTCATCACATCGGTCTATTGAGGTCCTCATCCTAAATGATCCTTTCTCATCAATTAACTTAAGTTTTGTGTTGCTGCCGTCAGAGGAACAGACGCTGATAAGATGTCACTGTGGGAACACACACAAAGCCATGGATGAAATAATGAATGTATCTGCAGCAGGCTGTTCCCTTTAGCACCACAGGGAAGGAATGTGACGTGGAGAGGCTTGTCGCAAAGGATTGTGGGAATTTATAAAGAGGGGTTTCAAGGTGTGTGGCTTCTCTAAGTAGAGCACACAGAGCAAGAGGAGTGCCTCAGTTAATCGATGTTGAGGATGCGAAGCTCTGACCTTTGGAGCGAGACCACCTGCTGCTACTGAAGAGTCAGGGGGAGGAGCTGGGTGGCAGTGAGTGCAGCGTGAAAGTGGTGAGATAGGTGAGAGGTGTGTGTTCAGTGTTTGATGACAGTTGTGTGTTTGGTTACCTTTTTTCTCTGTGTAAAGTGTATGAGCTCCTGAAGAACCCCAACAGCTCGTCCTCGATGGCTGCGTCAAAGCTGATGTTGAGTCGGTACAGTCTCATTGGCTTGAGCTCCCGGTGCAGGACCACCACATACATCTGATTGAGTGGGAAAGCAAAGTGGCGATGGATGCGCATAACTCCACCCCCTGGTCTATTTGTGAGGCGCCCACCACCGCTGCCCTCTGCAGTCACTGAGACCCGGTCCACCTGCACAAAATACATCATTATACTTTTGTAAAGATACAATATGAGGCTGATTAAATACATGGTACGGACTTTTCAATTACATATCAGCTGAAGATTCTCTTCCAACACTACTTTATGAACCAGAAAAACTTCTTGAGAGAGCCAGGGGTCTGTGATGCAGGCTTATTCATGGACAGGATTTGAAAGCATGTCTTAAGCCCTGTTTTCACCAGCCCACGCAGCTCTACTCTTCTCAGCCCTACTTGGTCTGGTTGTTTCCATTACTCTGTAGATTCTGGTACCGTATCCATGGAAACTGCCTTCAACAAATCAAAGTGATAACTGTGGTACGGAAAAGTATCTGGTACCGATTAGGAACTGGGATAGAGTGAAGGGCTAGAGTCTTTTTTTTAGGTTAGTGTGCTTTGGATATCCCTACAAGCGAGCTAAATGTGTGTACACATGAAAACAAATCAACATTTTTATTTTGAAAAATATGGACTAACGAGCCTATAGACAAACATCAAATACACCAAGAAATGTGTGATTCATAACAATTCAATGTTTTAAATGCCTAAATATTGAACTACCAGTGCACAACCTTTTGGCCAGCACTCAATAAATCTAAATGAACCATGTACATGCCAGTTATAGGGTCTATTGGAATCATTCTATGGCACTATTTTCTCTGAGACCTAACAATGCAGCATTGTAAAGATGATGACAAAGACGCTGCCTAGCCTCTCTGCTGTCCCCTGTATCCAGCCTCAGCACCCACAGTAAGCCCTGTGTCTAATTCCCTGGGGAGAGGTTGTCAACAGGCTGGCCACTTTCTGCTGTGCTCACTTTAATGCAGACCCCTGGGAAGAGACAAGGTCAAAGCCCCAATCCAAATAAGCACATATCCACATCTCCTCACACATAAAATTGACTTACACTTGAGAGGGCAACATAGTAAATTTACTGACCCAACAGGAAAAGCAAACCTTACACTACAGGAGCAGAAAACTTTTGAGGGACGTGCCTTTCACATGAGCCCCACACACTGCTCCCAACAATCAACAAAATAAATCAAACTCTACTCGGGTTGACTGATTTGCAGCAGTTTTGATGCTTCTGATTAAAGCAGTTGCTAAGCAACACCTGACTTTCTTCCAGATCCAGGACGTGGGACCTGTCGCCAAGTTGATGTGACAGAAACCAAATGCAGAAACCAATGCCGACTTGTTTGTGGTTATGTAAAAGTATAATGAAATGACAGTAATCAGGGCAGATCTGTAGTAACTTATAAACAAAATCTTGTGTCACCTTGCTATAATCTTGGACCATGATTAAAAACACATAGTGATTTAGTTTTGTGTAATAGTATTCTGGATATAATGAGCAGATGTAGGTGACAAAAGTGAGAAAATCAAAGAAGACAAAGTGAATGTAGTAATTACAATCACTGAAACGTGATCTCTCTATAACAGCAGTGACAAGCGGCTAACAGAATAAAGGAAATGTCACTCACGCATCAAATCACATGTTGCATGGCAAACTCTAATGTGGATAAGTACAGGAGGAGACTGGGGTTCATTTTTGTTGAGCATTTGAACAAAAATTTGTGAAGAAAGAACAGAGTAAGTTGAATACATTTATCACAGCCTACATGGAGAAATCAGCTATAGTCCATCAGTGCATTTGTGTACAAAGAAAAGGTCACAATAACACCGCAGCTTCCTTCTATGACTGTAAGCGCTCTTTACAAAAGCCACCTGCTGCATGGCAGGTGTTCAAAACAAAAGCCCTTTTCAAATAAAACCACCATTTATGTTTTATTTGTCCCATATAATCTACTGTAACTGCTTGTTTATGCAAATGTCTGTGGCCACTCAATTCAATTTTGAATTCTATTCCCTCTGATGCATAAACAAAATCATATTTATAGTAAAGACTTTGTCTGTAGACGGTAAACAGTCTCATTATTTCTATTTTAGACTAAGAATGGTTTAAAAAGATAATTACAGTGTGCTGTAGGGCTAGTTATTATTTTGGAGTACAGGTACATAATCAGTTGCACTGGTTGTAAATGTTTTGAGGTTGTGTATCCTTATCCTCGCTCTGTCAAACAGTACAGACTGTTAAACGTGGAAACGTGGTTTGTTCTTTGATGAATGAACTGATCAATATAAAGAGAGAGCCTGCTGACACACAGGAAACCAAGGGATTAGAACAATGTTTTTTCTGGAGTTCCTGGTGTGTCAGCAAGTGCAATATAAGGCTCAAAGTTTATTAAATACACTGTACACTTATTTGATTATACTACACTGAAAAACTTCCACTGAAAAACTCTATGGTGTAAAACGTATCCATCTCCATGCAGAATATTCCAAAGTATGGTTTTAACTTTCTATTTCGATACCAACCCCACAAAGTTATGAGTCTCACGAGTTTGTTTAGTACATTTACGCCTTTAAATGTAATTTATGGTATTGCTAATTATGCTCTATAGACACGAAATGTTAGTGGGGGAAAAAAAAAACTCTGCCAGAACAAAATTCAGAGCTCATGTGTTTGTGGGGCTTGCTTTGGTACGGAAAAGGCGATCTAAGTTTTTATAGCTCCTTTCCTGGTTACAGGGTATATTTTATACTCCTGTTTGGCCTTTTAGTGTTTTTAATTGGCTTCTGACCAAATTAGAGAGATATATTCTGCCCTCACATTAGCCAAGATGACCGGCCTGAAAAATCAGGGTGCTCAGGCATTTCTCGGAGGCTTTTCCCTCAACACGCGCTTGTCTTGAAAATTGAGCTGAAACAGCGACTTTGGCGGTTAATTAGCCTCGTCAAGAAATTCTCTGAGGGTAAATCTGAAAATAAACACCCTTTGTTAGAGACTGTTGTTTTCAACATCACAAAGTAAAGATGCACACTTCATATATGAAGGTGAGTAATATGTGTGCAATGATCTCTCTATTGACTTAATACTTTTTTTTTATTGAATTTTGTGGGTTGAAAAATGAAGATGCTTATTATTTAGGGTTGTTAAGATTATATACAAAATACAAAAAATAAAGACATTTTTTTGGAATTAGATAAAAATTGTGTTTAATTTTAGATGATTATCTTATACAGTTATGATTCTTGACATGTTCAGTGTCACATTTCCAGGTGTGTTCACGTGTGCATATGAGTTTGTTGTATATATGTGTTTTGCCTAGCTTGGTGCGGAGGTAGTGTTGTCATTTCCACTTTCATTAAGCCCTCCTCTGAGATATAATCACCAGAGCACAGTTGTGTCACCAAACAATCAGCGGCTGCTGCTGATTTGGTGTGAAGCTCGCCACACTCTAATTAACATCAGAGTGATTATCCTGTGAATGTCACCAGTAAAAAAGGCATGCAGTTTGATAATGGTGCTTAGTACCTCCAGGCGGTCAGTGTGCAGCACAATGAAGCGGGTGGCATTGACACACTCTATCTCGATGCTGACGTCTCCGGAGAAGGTGAAGTTGTCCATGCACACGGCCAGTCGCAGCTCGTAGTGCCGGGGCCGGAGCGTTCCAGGCAGACGGGAGGTCCTCCAGGGCTGCACCTCCTCCTCCCCCCTGTCTGTGGCTCTGTCTCTGCTTCCATTCAGTCGAGCTGAGCCTCCGGCAGCCCGAGAGCCCACCTCAGGAGGGCCATCTCGAGTACCGCACTCCTCATAGCGGACGCTGAGCACCACAGCCACTGCAGTGACGATGATGAGGGTGAGGATGGACAGGGCAAAGCCCAGCACCAGTTTCTTGTGCACCGTGATGTGGCGCTCCGTTGTGCGGGGCCGAACCACCACCGACTCAGCCCACTGGTCTGAGAGGCCTCTGCCATTGCGCATGGCCCCTGGGCTACTGTCGTTTAGTCCCATTTAGTCAAAGTCAAAATGTCACTTGATGTATATGATGAGATAATCGTTTTCACAATTTCTTTCTTCTTCATTCATTGGGTTGAGTTCATTGAGTCTCCCGTTGATGTTACTGACAGTTTTATTTCTAGTGTTGACCTTTGACCTGCAGCATTATGAATGTCCTTCAGCACAGATTCGAGATGGGAAATCCACACAAGTGCACATCTTATACCATGGGCAACAGAACTGACAAGGGAGAAAGAATGAGATAGTTGCGTGCATTTTGGCTTTATAGTGAGTAGGAAAAAAATCAATTGTGCATGGCTCAGTTTCAAGTGTAGAGGTGGAGAAGGGCAGGAGAGGAGAGGGGGGGTGGAATACTGTTAAGGATGTGGCTATACAGTGAAAGTACCATCCATAGACTTTCAGTGGAAGCTGCTAGCCAAGTTAAAGAAAACTCTTGCAACCAGACACAAGTAACAGGCAGATTAAACAGGGGGCCACACACTATTTGCTACAGTCTGCTGACTCTCATCTGCCCAAGATTCACTTAATTGTTTAAGTTAACCCCCCAAAAAATCATGCTCATTATCAAAAAGGCAAATTCTCTGAAAATTTAGTCTAATGATGTTGATTTAGCTAGGAAGATGTCCCTGAAGTTAAACTATTTAGTTCTATAACTTCTATATTAACAAATCTTCAAAGACAGCAATCTGCTATTTTCTCCAAAAATAATGGAAAGACTGCATTAAAAAAAATTACCACGAAGGACAGAATTTAGCAGGATAAGATCTAAATGTGACAGAGCGGTAACAAAGCCGCTGCAGGGTGCGGGGGATTTGACTTGCCGTTATGCCCTTAATATAGACGCTGAGTGGCTCTCTGTGTGTGCCCATGTATCTGTCTCAGCCCCTCTCCGTCTCTTGAGGGGGTTAAGTGGATAATTTACAAGCAGCATGTGGGTTTATTTCAGCGTGCAGCAGATAATTCATTCCGGATATTCCGTGGGGCATAAACGATCCCTGCTTTACAGCTAAGCGGGCTGATGGATGAAAAGGATCGCAAGTGATTGAAAGAAGATACAGGCAAAGGAAAAACAATTCTTGTGCGGAGGAACGGAGGATGTTGGAGCGACCCAACAAGATATCAGATCTGTTAATGAGATCAGGCTCACGGCTATGACTCGGCTCTCATCATCGACGTTCTGGGACAAAGTCCGATCCTCTTGATGCGTAACAGCGGAACTTCTCCCGGTCTATGCCCCCTGGGGAAAGGCACGCGCCCGGAGCCCGTCTGCACCTGCGGACGTGTACGCCTGACTTTGACAGCGCTCCTCTTGTAATTGTCACAGTTCACAACTATGTGGATGCAGAGAAGAGGCTACTGTCAGTCCATGACAGGTCCACGAGGAACTGATGAGGATCAAACAGCGCAGTGCCTATAAAGCACAAACCGCATCATATGCACCGCTAAACACTGAGTAGGCTGAGTGACCGGAATTGCGCGCAGAAAAGGCAGAAGTGCTGCAGAAGTGGTCTGTGGGTCCGTGCAAAAATAACCCGGGGATCCCTGCGCAACGTCAAACCTGGCGTTGAACACCGACCGTTCACCAAAGACAACCCTGTGATTCCAGAAATCCCTCAGGCATCAGGACATCCACACGGTCCACGGTGCAAATAGTCTGTGCTGCTGCAGCCTCCATCATTCAGATGCTCCAGAACTTTTCAGCCTGCGAACAGCTCCAGTCCCGCAGCGAGGAAGAGCGCGGTGACAGTGCGTGGCGTCGGAGAGGAACAAGTACTTCTCTTGACAGCGCTCCTTTTCTTCTGGGATGAAGTAGGAGGCGCACTGCTCACCAAGCCGCGTGCGGTTTGAGTCTGAGCACGAGCTGTTTCTACTGCTCATACCAAGTGGCACGCGCTGTCAGAGAGGAGCGCGCGACAGAAGAGGGGAGGGGAGAGAGGCAGGGAACGCCCACCGCGCGCCACGAACTCTCACAGTTGTACGGAAAATGAAATACATCTTTGAAAAATGAGCAGCTTAAATAATCAACCTATAAGCTGCGTTCACATGTCATCAGAACATTCTAGACTGTGCAAGTCCAACCTGAGCTGGAAGGGAAGTCATAGAATGTGCCTTTTAAGTATAAAAATCCAGATGTTAATTGTTAATAGATCTGTAATTACTGGGCCTCTACACATGAAACAAAAACTGACACGAAGCTCAATATCAACAGGCTGATTTGAAAGGCGTCAGGGGTTAAGTTTACATACATACCAAAATCTGATTATTATATGGTTTGTGGAACTTTAAAATTACTTAAATTACATGCAAACTACAAAATCTGATGTGAGTAATCAGAGGGACAATGATCAGAAAGAAATGATGATGGAATTTAAGAGAGGAGTCATCACTTTAAAGGTATCAGAGGTTGACTTTAGTGTTTACTGATGTCACAATGTCAGATGGAGGGCTGGGGTTGTTATAACTCTATGAAAGAGGCAATGTTTTTTGAAAGACACAGAGGAAGCTGGAATTTGGACCCTGGTTGGAAATCATGTTTGATGGCCCACACTTTACGGTCCTTTGGGAGGCCTCATTTTGCATTAGGAAAATTAATGGGATGACAGGTTCTTTCTCTTGATCATACTGTTGATAAAACTTTTGTTCCAAGATGGTCTTCACACGTGTGAAACAAACATTCATTTTTCATCTAGCATTCAGCATTAAGAGCAACAGTATTTGGCGATTCCTCAGTATTTAGTTATTTGTTTTGTATGTTTCATTCTTCCTCATAAACAGCCATGTTTTTTATCCAGACTGACTGTGCATTTCTCTGACTGACTACACTGCCTATGAATCATGGCCATGTGAACTATAGAAGATAAGACCGCAGGGCCCAGACAACAAGTCTTTGTATAGTGTTTGGAAAATGTATAGTGTACCACAAAGACACATTAGGTCGAAAGACATTACATTACATCTGCTGATATTAGACCTGTGATTGTTATTCTTTCTATTCTTTTTGTTGCCGTAGTGTGCAGTCTAATCTAGAGAGTGCCATTAACTCAGAGTCCAGTGTCTGCCGCTCTGTGTCTGTGTCGTCAGCCCTTTCTCTCATACTTAATAAACACTTAAGTTCTCCTCCCGACTCTTCACAGCTACTCTGCTCATTTGTATTCATGGTCACTACACCACCAAGTGTGATGAATATATTACCCTTTTCTGGATTAGAATTGTGTTTTCAAAGTAAAAAATAATTTGTTCCAAATTATTTAGTTGTTTCTCTTAGTTAAACTAGATAAATCTTAATTTTATTCCATTACATACAGTAGGCCAGTAGATAAAATCCAAATATTGCAATAGGTTTTTGGCCACATACACAGCAAATTTAAAAGTGTTAAAACTCGGGGCTTCAGCTTTTTTCAGCAAGTGTAAAGTTGATTTTACTCCATATATATATATATATATATATATATATATATATATATATATATATATATATATATATATATATATATATATATATATATATATATATAGTCACTAACTCTCAGTGAGTGATGATTTTGAGTAAAGAAACTTTTAAGCCTTGATTCCAGAGGGCCCTATAACCTCACAGAGTTACTATGGTAACCCCCTCGGTAAAAAGGTGCACATGGGCACATGGCTGTGGACATGTTAGACAGGCAGACAGTGACTCTGGTGGTGTCAGGACTTGGAGACATTTGTGGAACCAGATTTTCGTTCTTAAATTGGTAAATTAATATAGACATACCTTCATTGCCTTTTATTTATTTTACTAAGAAAAAATAAAAGACAATTTGAATTCCAATAAAAGATAATTCCATTTATTTTGACGTTAGCTTAACAACTTACGCAGTCGACCTGAAGCCACTTTGCTCCAGTGGGACATAAATGACAGGACATTTGGTTGGTTTTAACCACATATTTCTGTTTGTGTTTGGACACGTAGGTTAAATTTGTTTAAAAAATCTAACATTGGCGAAAGCTGTTAACTTCATGTTATCATGTTAACATAAGTGTGGAGAAAACCTTTACATAAAAATGATAAAACATCAACATCGTTATTTCTCAAAATGCTCAGTAGTAGTATCAATATAGTTCAACACATCAGACTATGTCCCTCTTACTCTCAGTCCAAGCTGCAATTCATTTATTTAGGCCTATACATTTTTTACACAACAATACAATGCAGCAAGTTTATATTTTACAAATTGCCTAAATCTATTCATGTATAACTCCACACTAGTATATAGCTATTATAATAGTCCGTGTGGCAGCACAAATGACATTTAACATTTTATTTTGTTGATGTTTATGTTGATTTTGTTGAGGGTGTAATGAGTTGTGGCTTTTGACTTGTGTGATTGAACATTCTGGTCAGGGTGGAATGAGAAGGAGCCAAACACTGAGAAAAGATTGTAAAAGCCAAAAGTTATATCTGTCAACTTGACATTAAGAACCAAAAGTTAAATATGTCAACTGTCCAGTTGACACATTTAACTTTTGGTTCTTACTCTGGATCAGACCTGGACCACTGAGGGATTACACGGACAGGGAAGATTTGATCTCTCTGCTCTAAACTTCTTTGATACACCTGGATTAGTAAATACTTAAATAATATTATTACATTAGCAATATTTATATATATATATATATATATATATATATATATATATATATATATAATTTGTGGCCTGTCTACTTCAATCCCACAGTGATTACAAAGAGCCAGAGGATATCTACATCAGTGAGCTGTTGTTCACCTTGGATTCCAGGACTGAGCAGGGTACGTTTACCGGTAGCTTTTTTTCCCAGATTGAAGTGTATGCAGTACTTTTGTGCGTGAAACAGGCTCGCTTCACTGACCATTGCTGTGCATTTTGTATTGTAGTAGGCTGGGACATTGATGTTACTTCCCTACTTTTACTGCTCCACCTTCTACCACCAACATCAAGAGGAGCAAAGAAGCTGGCCAAGATTAGCCCAACTCAGTCTCTTCAAATTTAGAGTCAACTTTTACATTTTATCACTGGTGTAACCAAATTCATGTTTAAAAGTTAATTTTGACACTGTTATGTTTGGTAGTAGCTGTAGTACTGAAAATCCTAGTTTTACTGCTGAAATTTCAATTTGTGAAGAAAATTTAAGTAAAAAATAAAATATCAGTTCTAACAGCACTGTGTCCTGGAGCACTGCTGTGAGCAGAGCTGTGAGGGGAAAGTCTCACACATCCTGACAAAAGGAGGACATAGGACCACCGTTTCTGCTTTGCACTGAACAGCAAAAGGCCGAGGACTTCTTCATTGTTATGGACCACGTGCCCTGTGCCCCGCGGATGACCGTGGCTGTCTTCTGCGTTTCCTACAATGAAGCTCTTGCTCAATATTTCATCACTCAAAACACTGTTTATAACATGGACATTACAGGAAGAATATCTGTACATATTCAACTATATCATTTTAAATGTAAAACAAAATGTCCTGTACATTATTTCAGCATTTAATAGTCATAGTCATCATGCTTGATTCCAACATGTCTTGAATGAGGTTGCAAACATCTCTGAATTAATTAATCTTGTTTCTAATCCAACTGGTCATATCCACATGAAGTCACAACAATTGAGTCAAATGTTGGATCCAGATGAAACTTTATGTTCTTGTATGTTTTTGACTTCATGAAAGCCCAGTCCCCTGTCCGTTGTTAACTAAACGTGTCAGATGAGACTGTGCTGATGGCATCGTTCTGACACTGTACATTTCAGGCCTGTTACATAGATGACCAAAGTGTCACGTTTTCACTGATATTGATAAAATAGTATACTTTTTTAATTACATGTATAACATAGTAAAATGTCTTTATAATATTAAGATGAACATTTAATGAATGAATGTCTATTTTTGTCTAAATCAATGAGCGTTAAAGCTACAAAAACTGTGACACTAAAAGGGATTTTTTTAATTTAACTATAATAATATAATACTATTATAATTAAGAACTATAATAATTCGAAGTTACTCAGAAAAAAAATCAAAATTAACTCATAAAAATAGTTAATGCTAACATATTTTGAAAGTTAATAATTAAGCCCCAAAAAGTGTCACTTTAACACTGTCCTGACCATGTAGACACTGACAAAGAGCTCATATTAAATCCCCAGCAGTTGATTTGACGATTGTGAGTTTGCTCTGTGGATTATTTACAGTTTACAGTTAAATTCTGGACATTTCTATGTATTTATTTTTCCTGATTTGAGATTCCTCACACAGCCTTGTCATAGCCGGGAGCCACTGCTAACAGTGAGAAGCTTTGCACTCTAATCTTCCAATGCCATTCACGCACATGCTCCTCAGATTTACTGTACATCTCTGTTACCTTCTGTCCACTTATCTATATGTATGTCCAGCAGGTTGTCTAGGAGAAAAAAAAGGTATTGACACATTTTATGCAGAAATAAATCAGGCAAAAAATGTTTATGAATGCATAAGAGATTAGTAGTCCTAAACACTCGCAAAACACAGAAACATGAAAGAGCTACAGGATTCACTTCAATTTTTTATTTGGACCACATATTTAACAGCACAAAGATATTTTTAAATTATTCTCATTATCAGTAAAGAAGTGAGTGTTTGACATAATTGTGGAAAAGGATATGACACAAACACTGTAATAAATGTAGAAACATTGCCCTAACTCACATGTGTCAAACTCAAGGCCCGGGGGCCAAATGCGGCCCTCCATGTCATTTTATGTGGCCCACGAGAAGACCAAACACGGAGCTAAGTATGCAAAAGTTAGTCTGCAAGAAAAACAACAAATTGTCCAATAATTAACAGGCTGTAAAAGGCCGTATTTGAAGCAGAGCTGAAGGTCTGTGAGCAGCTGTGTCCCGACCAGAAACACACTTTTAAAAATGTCAGTTTATCACAGAAACCATTATTTAACAAGTTAAAAGTAATTACATTTATTTTACATGACATTCGGTTACAGTGACATTTACACTGCCGCACAGTCACATCTGGCCCATTTTGCTGAGGTGGCCCTCGGCGAAAATGAGTTTGACGCCCCTGCCCTAACTTATAAAATATTCAGTACTTTTGTTGACATACAAATATCTGTGTGATATACAGTTCTTGGTGGTGGTCAGAGCTGGGAGCTACAACTCATGCCAAAGGTCAAGTGTGTTGAAACAGATGTAGACTATCAGGGTGGATGTTCAAAACTTTGGATTTCTTAAAATAACTTTTATAACTCCCATCACCAAAGATGTGATGTTTCAATATTTTAGAATTTTCTTGTAAATATACTGGTCTGAAAAAACGGAGCTACAGCTGGTTGAGTCCAGTCTGTGGTTGAAGGTCAGACATCTCTATAGGTGACAATAACAATCCTCTTCCTCATCACCACTCAAATGACCAGCTGTTGGCCGGCTACTGACCCAACCTACTCACCGTCTGATTGCCTATCACATGATCCATTAATTTCACAGTGTCGACCCAGCTGTGGTTCCTTTGCTCTGTGATACATTTAGACATGTGTCAATGCGTGTTCATGTCTACATAATGTTAAAAGCATATATGTTTTGTCAGCTTTCAATCGTGTTCACTGGATCTAAAAGGGTTATCTCCATCTGTCAGCAGCTATAGTGTCCAGAGAAAAAGGCTTAAATATTAGCCAGAATACCCATAATTCACTCTGGTAAATGAAAAACATTTCATTTGAAGGAAGTAACTGCATGTGCTCTTTTGGTTTCAGATCTTATTCTCAAGTGTGTAGTTATTGCAATTCAATTTGCAAATTAGCAGACACAAAAAATCTAATTATTGAATCTAATTAAAAGGAAGTGAGTGAAGCTTTTGACTTATCGCTCACAAATGTTCTTGGTATAAATGAACTGTTTGAATGCACTCTAACCGGTGGAATATAAATAAATCAAATATAAACAAATATAAGGGAAACTCTCTAAGGCATTGTATGAAGAAGTGTTATATAGATGCAGAGGCTGGAAAATCACACATGTACAATTGAAACTAACAGTTTCTTAAAGCCATGCACAGTGTGATGGAAATTAAAAAGCATTTATGTTGTGAAGAAGAGATTCAGTCTGGCTGTCTTAGTCTGTCTTAGTGTAAATGAATGTTTTTTCTACCCGAGACCCAGACCAGTCATTAGGAAAAGTAACGCTCAGCAGACGCAACTGTCTCCACCCTCCAGGAAACTCTGTTGTTTTACCTGTGTTCTGTGATAAGTACATAGCTTTGTGATGCTGATATAACTACTTGCTAGGTGCGCTGGAAGGCTTCTGTTCATATCCGCTGTAACAAAGAATAAACCTTTTTGTATTTCATAACTTAACAAGGCTTCGCAAATGATTATTATCAATCACAACACACAGCTTTGATTAAGTGATGCACACTAATATCCACACATTCATTTTGCTTAAATCAACCTACAGGCCCTGTACATGTTCTTTTAATGTACAAGGAAGGAGATATTCTTCAGAAATCCAGACAGAGCAAATGGTAATATGGTCCAGGATTTCATAACACATTTTACACAATATCATCAGGACAAGGCAAGTATTTCTGTCTCCAAAAATAAGTGTGTGGGTCATTGTGCCCAGCACTTTTCATAGTCAGGTTTACAGACTCTGGGGGCCACTCCAGGGGCTTTAGAATATTAGTCTGTGTTTTATTGGACAAAGTCAATACGCACTTTCTTCTCAGCCACACACATGCGGTCTCCCTGACATTGCACGGCCAATTAGAGTCCTATTTCAGCCAAGTGGATCAAGGTGGAAGGCAGTGGAGAGATGGAGAGAGAGTGGGAGAGAGGGAAGGAGAGAGAGGGATGAAGGGAGAAAGAGAGAGAGGGTGGGTGCCTAAGTGGGCGGCACAGTTTCCTGCCTCAGGGTGGATTGGTGTCAAGTGTGGAGTACACACACAGCGGGCAGAAAATGTAATGAATGTGTATTAGTTGGTAGGGAAAATGCCAGTGTGTGTGGTCAGTGCACTTGACACCAATCTAGCAATGGAGCATCAGCCAAAGAAAAATAAAAAAGAGGCATGTCAGACTAAAGCCTAACACACAGATACAAACATCAATATTTCATATTCCTTGAAAGCACAAATCCATCCATGATTTATAATGGGCCTGCAGTAGAAGTGTGTGCTTGATGTAAACACAAGCTGATGAGGTCTGTGGGCTTTGTGTAGTAGAGTTTGGGCTGTGTCAGGCTACCATCAGGGAAATTCTCTATGTCCATGATGGATACTGTGTTCATTGCTACGTCTACTTCATAATGCATCCACATGTCCTGAAAATACATACACGGCCACTCAAGTAGCACGTTTCCATGACTGCAGCCAAAGACAGTGCTTTGAGAAGACTTTGAAGACTGAAACTTCTCAAACAATGAAAACAAACACATGTCAAAGCTACAACTGAAATAAAGGATGGTAAAATAATGCACTTTAAAGTTAACAAAGTCATTCCTCATGGGTTTATTATATCATGTCAGGACAATATTAGCACCACAATGATTTTTTTTGTTAATTTATTTATCTATTTATCTTTTTCTGAACACTATTTTATCTCATCACTTCAAGTCCAGTGATTACATAACCATCTAATGCTGAAACCATCCACACACTACAGAACTTCTGAGCATGCCCAGAAAAGGATACGTTCAATAAAGTTATGGACATCTATCTGATCTTAGAACTCAAGCCTCACATCTCTTTCTCTCTGTAGAAAAAAAATCCATACAAGTAAAAAGTAAGAGATTTTAGGAGGTGAGCAGTGAGAAGGCTTTTGTGTTTGGTTGGGTCCTTTGATACTAGTGCTGCTACCTTAATTCAGCTCAGATCTGACTCTAAGAAGAGATTCTTCATGGTGGACTAGAACTTAGAAAAGCCGATTCCCATGAGATAAGAACCGAATCTTCAGCTGTCCCTGTTCAGAGCTGCTAAAACTCACACTCTCGGAGCAGAAATATGGTTTAAAAGACATCAATCACATTTGAGGACAAACCATTATCTCATGTCATCTATACTATTAATGAGTCATCTTGTCTCTATAGAGCCAGTGTGAAAGAGGCAGGAGAACAAATGAGAAAATGAATGTAAGAATACGACCATCAGCTGTCTACATTCAGTGCTCTTGCTGTGGGCGACTTGATAAGGAGATGTGTGAAAGTCTACTCAGTGTGTTGCCGCGGTGACAGTGTGTGGCGGGGCATCCCTAAAGCTCTTGTTGGATCGATGCTGAGTGTTGATGGAGCCACAGATTCAGCAGGACCACACACACAGCAGCACAATCTATGAATGGCACAAATCGACCAAGAGATGCAGCAACTTAGACTGAACTTCTCAGTGCCTGTCCTTCCTTTTGTGAGAGGGATTTTATCTCTGCTTTTATTGCTTGTCAGTGTGTTGGCATGTTGTTTCTAACTAACCATAGTCTGGAGAAGCAATCTATTCAAGCAAGGGAATTCAATGGATAACAAAGGTTCAATAGTAGAAATATGATTTTGACAGAGGATAAAACGTTAGTGTCGTCTAAAGTATTTTACATTGCACACTTAAAACTGTAAACATTGCTTTGTCAACCTGTCAGTGTATGGTTTTAGTCACATGTTGTTTTGGTCGGAAAAAAGTCTGTTGGGCCAAGCTAGTCAATCGTTTAGCTATGGTCCAATCATTACTGTAATTTGAGCTGAACTTTGATAAAGGCTGTTAGGTGCTCACATATGAGTGTTTCAATTCAATTCATCTTTATCCTTGACTCATGGTCTATTTTTAAAACAGAAAAGGACAGTGACAAACAAACACACAACAAGAACCAGACCAGTGTCTCCAAATCTTTGACTGAAGAGGATTGCACTGAATCTTATATCTGTGAGTGACATTATGATTTAATTTTCTGACTTATTCAGCTTGCAAATAAAACTGTACATTACATTTCTGTCGCACTAGTCCATCACTGCCTCCTCAAGAGCACCCACAAAGAGCAGCCGTAAAGCATCATTATAAGCCACCTGCAGCCTCGAGAAATTGGCTTTTTTGTAGTGAGGCAGTGTACAACAGTGTACAGTGTGATTTAAACAATATCAGCTTTACATCATCAGTACAAGAACCAAACTTATGCATAAGAGTATTTACCTGAGCATACAACATCCTGCGTTGTCTATAAATATCATCATCAACCCAAGATATTTCATTTTAGTAGTAACACTCAGCACAACATTAGACAGGCAAAAATCAGGATATCTCACGTGTTTGTCCTCTTTGGCCCTACAGATCATCATCATCATACTCTTAGGTACATTATACTTAACACCAAGCTCCACACCATAAGCTGAACAGATGTGGAGTAGCCGCTGTAGACCAGTGGTACACAGACTCAAAACTATCAGTCGTGTGCATATATTAAATGATTCGGGACAAGATTTCCAGCCACACAAGAGTTTGACACATTTTGAGCTTTGTTGACAGTTCATTTAGATACAAACTGAATACAACCGAGGACAAACCTTCCCCTGTCTGACCCCATAGCTGACTCTAAATGGGACAGACGAGCTGCTTTTCCATTTAATCTGCATCTGTATGTCTAACCTCAGGCCTTGTTAGGTAGAGCACAATGCCACACCCTATAAACAGTTTGAAAAAATAATATTGAGCATCTTCTTTCTGTACAGATACCACACTAAACCCATATTTAAAGAGGGGGGATTATGCAAAATTACGTTTTTGGACTGTTATACCATGTTATAAATTTGTATAAGAGTGTTTTATATATCATCCATGCATGTTTGAGGAATCTTGTGATCTCTCTCAGGCACTATTTAAAGCCTCCTTATGATGAGCAGTACTGTGCAGTAGTTTCATCAGCGGAATGCATACTGATTGTGTTATTGTGATAGCACCGTTTTTCCCCAACTATAACATTTCCAAAACAATAAAAGGTATCACGGCGGCGGTCTAAATATCTAATGTGTTAACAAAGAACGCTCCATAGAAATATAATATTCTCTCTTTAAGACAGAGAGTAGAGGAAAACAAACAGCTGATGTCATTTATGTTCTCATTAAGCAGCATATGTGTGTGTGCTTTAAATATGCATATATACGTTTGTTGTGACATGTAACTCCTCCTCATCCTGCGCGGGGACCCATTTCTCTTTCTAATTTGTCAGGTGTGTGTTACAGCCGCCATACTGGAGTTGTCAAACTGGTTTACAGTGAGAGTGCATGGCGCTGTGTGACGCTGATTAAAAGTGAGAGCTTTTTGATTGCTTCGACCCTCCGTGGGTTTATTAGCATAGCACACGTAGGCTGACACACACACACACGAGTAATTGAGCATTTCTCTTCTACATTACATCTAACAGGATCCAATCCAGGAGCTCAATGCCTCGCTAACAAACTAACACTTGGCTGTTTACCCTGCTTATTTAAATTTATGCAGATGAGTTGAGGGAAAGATGAATGAGGTTGTTTGTGCTTGAAGGCCAGTGTCCTGCTCGCGGTCATGTCAGAGCAACACTTGTGCCTTAAGACTGCACAACATCCCTTTAAGGATAGATAAAACACTTGCCTTTAAGTCTCAAATAATAGAAATGTCTAAACAACACATTAAGGTGTCCATTTCTCATTTTTTAATGGTTTTTCCCTCCGTGGAAGGCGCGGCACATACTAGCAGTAATTATTCACAAAAATACACATAGTGGGAGAAAAAGAAGAGTAAGAAAAACACTCCCACTGGCCTGGATCTATTTATGCATCAGTATTCTGTGGTGTACAAAAAGAAAAATGAATTACCTCCATATTAAAATGAAAAATAGTATTTGTGCTGATGCTTTTTGACTGTAATGTTTATTTTGTGTTTCGTTTATTTATGTAGGAAATTGAAAAGAGGATTACAAATATCTGGCAAGAAAATGAGCAACCTTTAACGGAGTACTCGAGGGCAGTTGGTTAAACTAATGTATGGACAACATAAATGTTAGCCAATAATAGATGAGGTGGGTACAAGCTCACCGTCACATTGCACCCATACAAACACAAAACAACTCTCCAAAACTGTTTTTATATCAGGTTTATTTTCATCATGTTGCAGTGTATCCCCTTAAATTGATTTGAAGCTAAATTTGTACTGACTGATCTTATGACATCACAAACATTAAAGACCTGTGTCTGCTTTATAATTATAATCTACGACACCCGTGGATCATTACATTATTATTTGGACATTTTAAATCACAATATTGATCTAAAACGACTTAATAAAAGAAACAAGTCCAAGTGGCCAATGGGAGCTGACGTTTTCGTAAACACAATCACAACAAGGAGCCGTGCAGTTGACAGCACCTCCTATGGATAGCTGCACATCATTAATTTGTGCAAAAATGGCTACATGACGCTGTCAAATCCTACGTGTTAGGGAAAATAAGTGTTGTCCTAACAAGTCAACAAGTTGTGCAGAGAGGCAGAGACTGATGGGAAGGACTGTGGAAGGAGAAGTTTATTTACCATCAGTCAGTGACCCGGTGACTTCAACACTCAACACTGCACATTAGTATTGGCTATTCGAGTGTGACTATGCTTTCACACAAGGAGGTTTAAATAGGAGCTAAGAACAGTGGTGGAATTAGCAGTCTTTTTTATTAAGGTTTCTTTTACCCAATGTTCTTCACACGCACTCATCTCTATTTATTTTATTTCGTCGATTACAGTTTACAGTAACAGGTCAACTCATGGAAATCAGTCTGGTAAAATGAATAGTATAATTATTTAAAAATGTCTTATTACTTTTTCAGTGGAAGCCTGATGGATAAAGGACACTGTTGCCCTGCCTTGCCGTGTTCAGATCATGTTTTAATCCAGGCCTATTTAAGGATTTTTTTCATGCTAAATCAAAAAAGACAAAGAGGACAAATTTGCTGCAGACAATTTAAATTTACTAAAGAATGTGGACTCTGAGACAAAACAAGAAACACTTCGGCTATGAGGACTCTTCTCCTATGAAATCAACTCTCAGTCAGTGGCTATTAGGTTTTCACGCTGCAGTTTTCATCCTTTAGTGTGGAAGGAGATTCTGTGCGCATCTGAGCACATAACACCTCCTTCCAGATTTGCATATCAATATACACAAGAACTGAATTTGCACTAAACGTTTCAAAGGTGCTTTTCCATTCATCCCCCCTTCAGTCTCACTTGTGCAAAAGACAGAGGAGTCTGAGGAGAGAGCATGTGCGTCTGTGTCTGCCCCGTGCTGCTCACGGAGCGGCTCACGGAGCGGCTCACGGAGCGGCTCACGGAGCGGCTCACGGAGCGGCTCACGGAGCGGCTCACGGAGCGGCTCACGGAGCGGCTCACGGAGCTGCCACTGCACATAAAGACCCCCATACAGAGAGAGAGAGAGGGGTGAGTCAGGGCCAAATGTACTAGCTCAAATGTGTGTGTGAAGTGCTGAAAGTCCAGGGAAGGACAGATTAAACAGCAAATAGTACACAGCCTGACTAGTGATGGGACTTTCTGCCCCTTTATGGGATCTAAATTTTTTGGATCTGTTCCTTTCAAAGAGCCGTTCAAAAGACTGGCTCTTTTATTTTTTTATTTATATGACAGAAGCCAGCGTGAGAACTCATTTTATCTGCAAACTAAAATCACAGAGAGAAAGGACTTGGATGTGTTTAAAATGCTTCAAACTGAAAGTGGAATGATGCAGAATCTAAATAAAGCGTTGCACTACAATATTAATAATTTAAAAACAAACTGTTATTATGATGCCACATCTGTTTTTTTGTGCACAGAGCTCTCTCTTTGCCTGCTGCTTCTGTGCTGCTTCTTGTGTTGATTTGGCATTAATCAGTATAAAAATGCATAAACATTACAAAGAAAAAGGTTAGGTTCTTTTAAAAGCTGAGATCTAGTTCCAACCATTCACACTAAGGAACCGTTCCAAAGAGTTGACTTGTTCACGAACATCACATCACGAAGCCTGACCCAGACTTAGTGATATTAAGCGGCTTAAGTGATGGTTTGAGTCTAGTGGGACTACTTTTCTGTGCGTAGTTTTCGGCAGCTTGTCGTCTCCCTGCCTCAGGTTATACGGACAATTAATATGCACAAACAACAATATTTTGAGGGTGCAGCATGTGAATACACACAGTTAATATGCAGGTAATTAATATGCATTCACTGCTCATTCACGCATCATGTTTATCTAAAAGTGCACCAGAACAATGATTCTGTGAACAGACTTTTTGATGAGTAGCTTTGTCTTATGTGAAAATAAAGCTAGAAAAGTACAATGAAGAGAGATACCTTTGCCCACCTCATCCCCCCGACATCCTCAAGCCTCTCCAAAGAGTAAGAAAAAGTCCAATTGGAAATACTGAATAGTTTGATGTCTGTCCATTTTGTGGGCCCCAGCAGGGCCCCTCCCTCTCAGTGCACATTGTTGTACTAGTACATTCTAACCTGAGACGGGGGAATGCTTTGACACATAAAATGTATTTGACAATAACATACTATTTTCATGGCGATTTCTTGTTTAAAAGTAAACTACTCTTATTTATTGTGAGAGAATATCAAATGTGTCTGAGGCCTGGGCCAGTGGTGACCCTGTAGGGCAATTGACTGGGGCCGTCCAAGGTAGAGGGCCCTATGTGGCCGTCTGCTTTTGTCTGATGGTAGCGCCGCAAGTGCAAAGCATAACGCTTCTGTTGACCATGGAAAAGTAAAAGTAGATACTGGGAAAAAAAAAAAAAAACTCAAGTAAAAGTATCACATGAAAAAATCTACTTAAGTAAAAGTAATTAAAGTACTTTTACTTTTTAATTAAAGAGTAAAAAGTACAAGTATTACAGGCAGATTTTGAGGTCTTATAAAGCTTCAAATGTAATGATTTTGATAAAGGTTTGTGCAGAATTTTGTTCAACAGAAACAATTGAATCAATAGTTTTTCTTAGCCTTTTTATTTGTATATTTTTGTTTGCTCAAACTATGAACGTGCTAAAAATAAACCCCACAGCTTTTTCAGCAAGTCTCAAATTAAAAGAAAAAATACTTTAGTTTTCAGTCCTGTTCAAAATGCAGTGTAGTAGAAAGTACAGTTACCTGTTCTGTAGTGGAGTAAAAGTACAGTACTACTTTTACTTTGTTACGTTCCACCAGAGGATGATTCCATAACTAACCACAGGGAAATGTCAACAATGAACTATGCAGGGGATGCAACATGTCACAGCACATGTATCACCAATTAAGAGAATAAAATTGGAGAATGAAATAATTACAGAACAGTGTAGAGGTGCAAACGTGTTGATCGAAGCAATGATGTCTTGAATAGAGGAGTATAGATGAAAGATCAACCAGGATCAAACAGGTATGAATCACGTTAAATACAACTTTGAGAAGGTAGAAGAGACAGGAAACAATTATAAAAGCTCTAAAATGTTGATTTTGCATAACTTGTCTGCTTTAACAGTGTCTAAGCGAGAGCTGATCAAGTTTGGAGAGAGTGCCATTGTAAGTTGACCACCTGCTCCACTTTGAACTCTCATGTACTTACATCAAACTAAAGTCAAGTATTTATGCCCGTGGGAGGAAGACATATAAGCTTTTATCCAGCTGCTATCTATGAGAGTTACAGCACATATTGCATCTGTCGCTCTCACAATGATTTACAAGGAGAGCACTACCGTTCTGACACTCAAAATAACAGCCTATAGAGTCTCATCACTATTTACCTTCCTGTTTAAAGTACCGTTACCGAGTCAATAATGACTGCATAAAAGATACTTGAAGCTCAGAATACAATGCTGTGCAAGATACTATCCCTAAGTGGTCACACAGGTTGGGGTTCATGCAATATCACAACATTTAAGAATACACATAGTTTAAAACAGAGCTGAAGGTCAGAATTCGATTGTGGAAATTGATGTTTAACTGTCAGATGGCAGATGTGTTGATCTGGTTTATGATTAATGTCTCTGAAATTACAGGGCCTGTATCCACATGAAACGAAAACTAGAAAAAACTGTCTTTTCTGTCATCAATAAATAAATAAAATGTAAATCCTTTTTTCACAAAAGCTTCAGAAAGAGGTGCCAATATTCAACACCAAAGTTGTGGCTCTTGTCAGTTGAAAGGTCTTTCAGTCATAAAAAAATAAAAAAATAAAAAAATAAAAAAATTTGTGGAACCAGTCTCTGAAATACTGGAATGTGAAAGCACGCTATTAAATAAATAAACACGTGTAGTTCAGAGCATGTAAGTGTCACCACAGAGAATGATCAGTCTTGTTGCATGCAGAGTTTGGCCTTTGACTTGGATGCAGAGATTGGCCTTTGACTTGGCTGACGATACAAAACACTTCCAGCCCGGTGTGACCTTTTGGGCTGGGTCCACCTGCTCCAGGGTTTACTTTAGCAGTTTGGAAATGCTTGACTCCTCAAAACAAACAGTGTGCTCTGGGTTTCCTCTAGAGATGCTTTTTTCTGACATAAATTATTAAATTATTTTACCTTTGTAAATCTTGCCTGGAATATAAAAATGTTTCAATTATACATTTTGTTGGAAAAATAAACACACTTTATATTATTTAGCATGAAAGATGGTCTGTCCCCTGATCTGTCATTAATTCATAAGGCCGATCGGACACTGTCTTAGGAGCCCACAAGGTTTAGACCCAAATAGGCTGTGATAAATTATGAAGCATTGACACACTTGCCAGTGGTCTGCAGAATGCTATGAGCTCATTACATGTATTTGTACTGAAAAAGATTGTTAGACAATGTTGATATTTGTGTTCTTATAGCTGAAGGGAGTTAAGGCCACATCACAGCCTGTTCATTTTTCTAATTTCCTCCTAATGATCTCATGGCTGGCACATCACCATCTGCTACACACACTACTGCGATACAGCACCAATTCAGTCTCATGATAACACACCACTTGTCATAATGACCACGCTGTTTAAACAAATCTGCAGGAAAGCATGATGGGTAAACAGACCCTGCCATGGTGTAGCTTGTTGTTGCTGTAGTGATAGTTCAAGTGTTTGTCCTACAAGCCCTTTAGCCCAGAGGATGAATGGTGAGAAATAAGCAGCGGTGAAGCATTGTCCGTGGGCCACATTCAAAATGGATGTGACGTTGGGCTGCCAGATAGTAAATAAAGTACGCCTTGGGTTGCCAGGTCATCAGTGGGACTCTCTCCGCAAATTGGGTTGTAACTCAGCACAGTGAATCACGTCCATTGCGCCAGTGTATGTTTGTGTGTCCATGTTGTGCTCAGATGAAGGCACTTGAACTAAATTGCCCTCCCGGTACCCACAATGCATCTGGAAGCTGGCAGGAGTGGCTGAGTGGCTGCCTGTGTTTAAACCTCACGATGCCTCGGTGTAACGTACGGCTGCTTCAGTGTGACCCCTCTACCCACGTTTCCATGGCAACCCTCCGAGGGCTGTTTGGATTCTGAATGTGACTTTTTTATACTTAACTTTTTTCTGAGTGGCTTTGAGTGTTTAAACTCTGCAGCTGTTTAGATCATCCACAAATCCATGGACTTCATCTTGTTCCTGAAAGTTGTCGTATGAAAACTGAATTTGTATCATTCGTTATGTGAGTGACTTGTGTTATTACATAAAAACAGTACAATTCTGTATATTGAAACGCATCACATTTATTAAAAACAGCTTATTATTTTCTGTCAATTTTCTGCAAGTACTTCTGAAACATGCAACTTTACTTATAACACAGTTTTCAAACAAACAGACTGACCAAAGTGCTATAAGACTAAAACAAAGTAAATAAAGCTGACAGAACACAGCACAGTGACTGAGTGGCTGTCACTCAGGCCTCACAGCAAGATGGCTGCTGCCCGAGCGTTTCTGTGCAGAGTTTGTTTGTTTCTCCCTGTGAAACAGGCCAAGCTGACAAATAAACAAGCTCTAATAGACCAGAAAGTCAAAAATAAGATAATCATTTATTTATCCCACAATTGGGAAATTAAAGTGTTGCAACACAAAGTTCAAGAACAGCAGGGAAATAAGAACAAAGAATGAAAGTCAAGATAAAGTCCAAGGCCTGTACCCAAATACAAAAATGTGAAGTTCCCAGGACAGATGACGGTAGCTGCTCTAGAGGCACCCTGCTAGCGCACACTCATTTGGCCTGGAGACAGTAGAGCAGAGGAGATGAAGAAGGGCTGCAGATGGGCTGGTGGCACAGTGCGCTGGAAGGAAACGCGGCAGGTAAATGTCTGGAAAGATGCTCTGAGTTAGAGGCCAGCAACAAACAGATGACAGCCGTTCTGCATGGTTTAATCTGCTCTAATCTCTCAAGTGAAAAATTGAATACTCATAAAATGAGCACATGCCTTTGCCATTATTGTTGTACAGCTCCAAGGCTTGAACGAGACATTTGAGGAGACAGTGATTAATAGCCTCCAACTGTTTTATTGATCCATCAACACAAGAATTTCAGGAGTGCAGGGGATGCTAAAACACACACATTTAAAAATATGTAGTTTGCACATGTTTTTTACATTTTACATTAAAAGTGAGTGGATGAACTGTCAAAAAAAAAATACTTCATCAAAAGTTGATGTCAAATATGTCAATACATTGTGCTCTGCGAATTTCTATTTTTGCCAACTTGGGTAAAGTATTGATCCAAAAGTAGCTTTTTGATGACTTGGGCTTTAAGAAAACACAAAAAATGGCACAAGTTCTGTTTTGTTTTTTTGTTTCTTTCAGATAATTCTTGTTTAGAGATCACTCCTGAGCTGTAGGGGGCTAAGGTAAACTTGCATGCATATCATTTATTCAGCATATTCTCAATTTTACGTCTTAAATGTTTTGGTGAATAGAAGCCAGAGCCAGGGCAGGCCTTTTTTTTACTTTTACTGGTTATACTGCAATTTTATTTTTTATGTCACAGCACACTGTCATTTCAGAAAGTACACATTGGTTTTTGACAATTATTTGCAAAAAGTAGAACTTGTTATAACTTCACAGACGGCAGACAAAAGCTCTTGCGACGCAATACTCTAATCCAGGTTTTTGCAGAGTTTATCGTAGCAAACAATAAGACCATTAGCCTGAGTGAGGCCATGTGTTTGGTAAGTGTAGTGAGTCTCCGCTCACCATCTGCCTGTGGGTTAGCTGACTATACTACATTGTTATCATTTATGACTTGTGTGTCTCACTAATTAGACTGTGGCAAGGGGCGAGGGGGTCTCGCTTGTGCCTCGAGAGAGAAAGGACTTTCCAAGCATTCATTTTTGAGGCTGAACACATCACTTCCACAGGCTTTGTCCTGAGTCAGCGATTGCCATTTCCGTCCTATAAACAATCCTAGCGAGGAGAGACGGGCACGGTCCTACAATAATGAGGACACAGAACATGGCGGAAAATGTGCACTAATTAAAACAAGAGTTTTGGGGATATTTTGATCTATTTTAAACACTTTCTTTGAACCAGCTAGAAAGAACAATCTTTAATGTTTGACATGATTTGTATTGAACTGAATCATGTTTTCTCAAAGAGAGATAAGCAATTCTCCACATTGACTTGTAATTCAGGTCTTTGATCATAATCAGGCATACAGAGGTAATCCCTCGTTATTCCATGTTCAGCCCAATATAGAAGAGAGTGAAACAAGATTTGTTCCTTGTTTTGTTTGAAGTTGCTATCAACACTTTTTATGGTTCCACTTCACTTATTGTTGATTTTATACTGTATATTTTTGCAATATAGAAATGTACATTCATCAACTGAAACTTGATCCTTGAATGTTTCAAAATCATTATAATGGCTGACTTTTGAACCACACATGTACATTTACAAATACGATTTTTCCTCAGCATTTGACCGATTCATTCCTGTCCTTCATTGGAGAATTTGTTAAAAAATTAAGTTAATCTTTTAGATTTAGAGGAGATTTCTTCTTTATTTAGTTTTTAATGTTATTTGTTTATTTATTCAGAAAACATTGAGGCCAATCTCGCTGTGAGCCAAGGGTGAAAATCTCTTCTGTTTTAGGTTTAGTTAGAAACACATTTGAACTACACTTTGATCTACAGCAGTAGTCTCAAAAAGAATGCAGTGAGGCAGTGGCATTATCAGACCAAGAGTGTGTCAGGGCGCTGTCAGAAGTCCAAGCCTTTGAATGTATTAATACTCAGGGTCAGTTTGAACACAGAGGTGACACATTACTTCACTCTTTACCATAGGCAGCCAAAGTCACATTGCCTTTATGCTGAACCTCTATTATACTGATATGTTTGTGCGTGCTTTCTCAAGCACACACACACATACACACGCACATACATACACACACACAGGGACTCAGGGGCAATGGCGTGGGTGTTTCTTCCGGTTACATCTGTGAGAAACGATGATGGATGGAGGATATAAAAACCATCTCTGCAAACCATTTAGAAATGAGTGAAATGGAAACGGTATGTGAAAAAGTGACAGCAGGACTATAGATGGATACTTTAGTCCAGGAGATAATGACCATGGTGGCAGCAATATGTTTGATGTGGTCAAAAATAACATCAGGCGGAAAATTGAACCTTTCAGACAGCTCTCTTTATTACACACTGCTTATGATGGAGAAGTTATGCTTTACACAATGTAGGGATATGTGTCATCTGCATTTGACCCATCTTTCAATGCCTCTGAGGCAGACTGCCAGGAGCAGTGGTTGACCACAGTGCGTACCCTTGATCTTGAACTCATCATGTAAGTTTATAGCTGAAGGACTGGCTGTTTATCAGCGGATAAGGAAACTGAAACGACCCCAAATTATTTAACTATTTATTTCACTTCTGCAATTGAACCAACAAAATGGATACAGATCGGGAAGATTGCTCACGCTCCTACTTAGTGAAATGAAGACATGACATTTCAAGGTCAAGATCAGTTCCCAAAAATATTCCCAGCTATTACAAGTAAAACAATACATAAATCCCATTTTCTAGGAAGTTACACAAGGCCATATGTGCTCTATGTCTTTATGATCTGTCATATTGCAGAGGCCAAAGTGCCAACTGTTAATGCAGCAAAAAAAAAAAATACTTCAGACAGTGAAGGCCCAGTCACTGCTGTAGAAATCACTATTGGATTTTGAGTCATTTATATTCAGCCTGGGTGCACAGACACATGCGGCTACAGTGCAACGCACATGCATATACAAGGTCTCTTAAGTCTCTTTACAATGATATGTATATATGGATATATGTATGTATGTGTGTATGTATATATATATATATATATATATACATATACATACACATATATATATGTATCCGATTTTATCTCAATAAACCATGATACATACTGTGCTTTCTCTTAAGGAGTAGTTCATTCAAAAGGAAGCCTCTTTAATCAACAGGATGCCTGAAATACAAAAATGAAATGTAATTAAAAACTTTTATAACTACTGAGTACAATAGAACAAATCTAATTAATATCTTATCAATTGCATTTTTGATTACATGTTAAAACTGTAAAGAGACTGTATGGACACACTGTATACAGGGTTATACCTGTATGTGCCCATTCCAGAATACACATTTATTATGAGTTACTGTCCAATGGTCTGTTTTTGAGGCGCCCATTTCAGAATAAAAACCTTTGATTGAATTGAAAGCTCTATTGTCCTGTGAGAAAGATTTGGTTTGCAGAAAAGCACCTCTGATGAAAAGACAATAAAAGCACATAAAACGGTCCGCAGCAGATGCACGGCAGCGTGATGTGATCAGATGAAAGGAGGGGAGTGCAATGCGCCCAGGGAAAATCAACTTTAATACTGTTACGGTGCGGAGAGGAAACCTGCTGAAATAACATTTAAGGAGATGATTTTGTGTGCTGAAGCCCCTCTGGATCCCTCTAGGGACCACTGAGGTCATTACACTACAAAATGAGGGAAGATGAAGTGCATAGTGATGTGCGTATTAGGGCAGGAGTTACTGAGACGCACAGCGAAGAGAGAAGGTACAAATTCGAAAATGCACAGTTTATAGATATGTTTTTGTATCTTTAACCCTTATAAGATTGCTTTTGGGACAGTGAAATATCTTTAGCGTGCGCGCGTGTGTACAAGTCGCCGTCCTGATTAAGCGGTCCAGTTGGCATCAGTCAGCTAAATGCTAATCATGTGTCCAAACCATACCAGCTTTCATCACTCCTGCTCTTGTTCTCTCTCTCAGTTCTTTCCCTTTGTCACGCAGTCTTTTTTTTTCTTTTTTGCCTTGTAAGTATCCCGTCAATAGCTTGTGGTTGCAGCTGATGCCCCAACCACCTGCAACTTATATCATTTACCTTTGTAGGAAACCATTTTGCTATTCTAAGAGGTTCTTGTTGTCGACTGTCAGCCATTTTTGGTTGAACATTGCACACAGCTGGTGCCACAACAATACAGAAGCCTCCTCAGCACGATTTTTCTGGGAGAGTAGAAATGGCCTCATGTAAACTGTTCACCAGAAACAACTGTAGTACCATTCCTTTGCTCATTTCGTTTTCCATTTCCTCTCCCAGCTTTGTAATAATTTCTCTTTCTCCTGGAGGTTCTATCTCTCTCTGCTCTTGTCCCCCTCACAAGCAAGAAATTGATTTCAACACTAATTGTGCTGAAACAAACAGAAGTTGATTAATTCATGTTTGTGTTCACTCGCACTGATAAATGAAGCAGCTGAGAGAGTGAAAAAATGTGTTAATATGAGGAGAGGTACAGGAAATAAGGCGGAATATGGGCCCGAGCTGTTTTAGAGTTTCAGCAATTTCACATCCAGATCTCCCCATATAATTGTCACGCTGCACAGTTTTGGAACTTGTACTAATGATGTAAAACTTAGATTGCACATGTTTGATGCTTTCTGACTAAAACTGCAGCTGTTTGTGTGTTGGACATAGCTCAACCATTAATGACAACAATGTCTCACAGCAGGCTGTCTTTACTAACATAAAGGAACTGTTTTAGCCTGCGCTCTTACAGCTTTAATAAGGGAACTATAGTAACACAGAGGACACAAACAAGTTTTTCTCATTCTCAGTTTTTGTACAGACCATGCCTCATGTGAAAGACTGCTCTAGCACTGATTAAGAGAGTCTGTTTAGGTTTAAACTAACTGGATTTCAGCTTTGAAACCGGCAATCCAAGAGAGACTCATGAGGCTCATTTTGTTTTCTGACTGGATAATCGTCTTGCGAACCAAAACATCAACATAAATAACTTGGCCATCATGTCATCATATCATATCTGGGCACACAGTTACGTCATGTTTATGAAAAAACAATCAAAATCAATCAAAAACAAACCGTTTCTAGGAACAAAAGGAAGTAACACAACCCAAATGGTAAAAGGGACAATAATAAGCGGCTTTTTAATAATAAGTAAAATGTGAGGGATACAAATGATATAAAACTAGAATTATACAGTAGAACTAAATTAGAACAAAAGGAGGCTCAACGAGTTCAAAACGGTACAAAACTAATTTACAAAGCCAATCAAAGCATTCAATTACAATCAACACAAAAGTTAGATCGTTAGTGACCTCTAGCAAACTCGGAATTAGTCAAAGAACTATGAGAGTGTCAATTTATTAAGTCACAATAGTCACACAGAGACACAGAACAAAGAACATGCGCTTCACATATATGGCTGTTGGAAGAGCTGGAGGCCTGGGGCTGTAAGACACACGGTTCACTTAAAAGAGAACACTTACTCACACCCATCTCCTGAGCAGCAGCAAAACCGTCAGCCATCATTACACCCATACTCATTCATTTGTTTCTGTTTAATGTAGGTCTTCTTGATTGAACCAAATAAAAAGTCTGTCTACGTGTGTGTGCAACTCATTCCCCAGTGGATCAGCAGCTCACTAAAACAATTTTTTATTTTTTTAAATGTTCCAAGAAATTGACAATTCATTGAGGTCTATCATGGCCGTAGCTCGTGACCTGAGCTGAGGATAATGAATATAGATTAACTGATAAATCCAGAAGTACATGGTTCAGTTCTTCGTTCAGCACAGCAGAGAAATCGACCACATGGACACCTCATCCATCTCTCAATCTAGTCCTCACTTTATTTACAGTGAACAAAAGTCTATTTGAGGTAAAGGGGACTTCACTTACAAGAGCATACATCTACTAAATGATCTCTTCCAGATTTTACCATGAACATGTGTTCGCTGTCTAGTTTCTGAGTTTTGTGGACAAAATTAATTCGATTTACACACAGGTTAAGGCAGGAGAACACTCAAAGTCAATTTACAATACATTAATTTAATATATTATTCATTCCACACTCAGTAGTGGTAAACTGCCATAGTAGCCACAGCTGTCCTGGGATGGACTGACAGAAGTAAGGCTGCCACTGTGTGTCATCAACTCCTTCAACCACCAATTACTCACGCACGACTTTCATATTAGGCAATGTGGGTAAAGTGTCTTGCCTAAAGACACAACAACAGTATGCACTAGCACTGCTGCCCCAATTGGACACACGGTTTTTCCCAGTGGTCTCTCATCCCAGTACTAACAAGGCCCAGCCCGGCTTAGCTTCCAACATCACATGAGGCTGACAAGGAGGTTTGGCAGATTTTTCTTTGGCTTTTTTTCCCTGTGAGGTTTTCACAGTACCAGCGGGTTGTTGATGTGAAATATATTTACTCTGGAGTAGCTCATAAAATGCCAAATGACATGCTTACGATGTGAATATTAGCAATCACAGACTAATACTAGAAACGAACAAACACTGAGCACAGCGGTACCATCTGAAGTTAACTAGGCCAGCTCGTCACTTAGCGTCTGAGGTGCTGGATAATTAGCATTCAGCACCAGAGCATTGGTTAGTATTCTCTGGGCTGTGTTTATTTCCACAGTAAGTGTGTAGTCATTGATCAGACTGACAAAGACTTATTATGGTGTCACTGTGCATGACCCCGCTTGATCCCGCTCACTGGTTAAAGTGTGTTTATGTGTGCCACTCTGCCTGTGTGTGTCCTGCTAATGACTTGTCAGCCTCAACCACAAGAGCTAAAGGTGACAGTTCCCCTCCCGAGACCCACACACTAAAGTACCCTACACCCACCCTATGTCGGAATGTAGAAGTACGGATTATTTATTCTGCCACCGCTGCCTCGAACGCAAACACAAATATCAACAAATGCCAGAGCTGCAGGCGGAATTCATATGAGAGCAAACATGTTGTTGAGTTAGCTTATGCTCCAATCAGGACTGTAACACTTCTGAATCATTTCTAGGGAGCAAGTTTTACCTTCAAGTTCAGCTCTTTTCAAAATACAGTAGATATAAAAGTAGTGAATGGGACCCAGGTGTGTTTATTACAGCTAAATAGTTTGGTTATTTTATTTTGAAGTAAAAGGAGTAAGGCTAGAGCCAGTTTATCAATACCTATATGGCCAAAGTGACCACCGCACCAGTCCCAAGTCTGGTAGAATATATGTCAGGAGGGGTTTCTGTATTCAAAAATGTAAAAATGAAATAAAATGTAAAAATTCCGGAGAAGTTATTTGCAAGAGCATCACTCAGAGATCTATAACATCATCAACACATGTGATTAACTTGACTATACGCAGCCAATAGGGGGATCAAATAAAGAACTCAAATCCGCAAATCCTTATGCTTGGAGACCTGAACTAAACTGTCCCTGATCCTGTCTGTGTCTGTCCAGCTGCTTTAGAGTCCAGACAGTCAGTGCTGCGCGACGACCTTTGACCTTCAGACAGCGGACCGTTTCTTCTGCCTTTGACTGCCAGTCCTGTGGGGATGACCTTGTTAAATAAAGCGTCATCTAAAATAACTCCATCTTGCTTTTCTCCGCACTCCTCTCTAAATCCTCCATCAAACACACAGGCACAGACGATCAATATCACACCAAAAGCAGGAAAATCTCCCGCCGTATGCGCCAGTGTGTGTCCCCGGATCTAGTACGGCTGTAATGACTTTGGAGTATCAGGCAAAGAAAGCTCTGTACCAAAGTAAAGTTCAATCTGGCAAACATATGTTCATTTTCTGACCACATGTATCAAGACAAAGAAAAAGATTTGTATTAAATATTTGAACATTCTGAGAAGATAATGTCATGGAGAATGGATCTTTGACTTTATTCTATGCATATGACATTTTAAAGGGGACATACATTGTAAAACTGACCCTGATGTGCTTTTATCCATGTTATAATGGTGTTCCCTGATTATTAGCTTAGTCAAAGTTATATTTTTGATTGATTCATGTACGTTTGAGTAATCCTGCATTGTTCAAGCTTGAATTATCTGAAAATGTCCATCTCTATCATACACATAGGGCTCAGTAATATCACTTAGACATTTTCCAACAGTAAAATATGTAAATTAAACCCACTTCTTGCTAATCAATACCACTATGAAGAGGCAGAGGACCTCAGTTCTGTAGTCAATAAACCAATTTCTATGATTGTTCTATTTTCGATCAATATTGCGAAAAATAATGTTCAGGCATGTTCAAACTGTGGCCCAGGGGCCAAATGTGGCCCTCAGACCAATGTTTCTTGGCCCTCAACCTTCCAGGTGAATTGGCCGATATTACCTTAAACAATACTTTTTTACTGTACATTTCTGAAAAATCTACTTTAACAAACCCATATCAAGTATTTAATATGTCCCACTGAGGATATAAGCATGAATAAAGGTCTAGTGGTTCAGTCTAACGTGTAATAATAACACAGATTTGAAGTATTCTCTCTAACAGCAACCAATCTATGGCCCTCAATCGGCCCTCCACTGTGTCTGTGATTTTATATGTGGTCCTTAATGAGAAAAGTTTGGACACCCCTGATACTGATAATGTATAATTTAATACAAAATACCTGAAAGAAGATCCCAGGTGTAAATCTTGAGGCCTGTTTGCTCTGAAACTGAAAACTAAAGGTGTTTTTTTTAGTTTCAGTGCGGTTAACTTCTCTCTTCAGATAGATATAAGACAGTGTCCACCAGTAATTTGACCAGAACTGAAGTAGCAGCTTGGATGAGCAGAGAAACGTCTTCACTCCTACAACTTTCTGTTCAGTTGACAGATTTAATATTACTCTTTTACTTCACTGTGATTGGTTAAATCCACCTGTGTCACTCACTGAGAACATGAAGGAAACAGACCAATAGGAAGAGCGAAAAGGGTCTGATTCATGAAACGACACTGACATATTGCTCTAATATTACACACTAGAATGCCTGATGGGAAGCAATATGTTCACCAAATGACAGAATTTCTCACAGTACGGCAAATGTGACTCAAGTTTTAGTCATATAAAAAGACGTGCTTGAGATGAAAAAATCATTACATAACACCTTCATATATATTACTGGTCAAATGTGGAAAACGAGCATATGGATGAGGCGAATGCCAAAATTAAAAAAAAAAAATGGATGGCATGACCTAGAGAAGCACAGTGAGGAGAATATGGCCTTTAATAAAGCCGTGGTGCAGGAGATGGGAGCTCTGCAGGGAATATCTGCACTCTTCTTTTGCAGGCAGAGCAGCAATCACTCACAGGAGACCTACAACTTCAAGGTATCGATTCATGGGAGATCCAGAAGGACTCTTCACCAGGGACATGATTAGATGTGTGAAGGTAGGCCAGAGACACACGTGGAAGTCATAAAGGTCCAATTACATGTTAGTGGTGCAGAACTAATCAGCTGGAGGTACAGGGAACAACAAGTCTGCAGATATATGTTAATTAGACAACTTCAACTACTCAAGACTACGCCTATACACCTGGGGTTTTGTGCCCATACTAGATATTCATGGGTTTCAGCATCCTGTTATAGGCAACATGCATTTTGAGGACATTTCACCATTCGAAAGAAAAAAAAGTAAAAAATGTTCAGTGCTATGGCAACCGTCCTAATTTGTCATCTTTTTTAAAACTCATGGATATGTTCTCTCAGGTATATACATTTAGTTATTCATATAGACTCTATTTGAAATAACATGGCGAGCTATCAGTGTAGTTATAGCACGAAAGAGAACTTCATTTTGTCAACTGGACAAAGGTTTTGGAGGGAAAATGTTTCTCTTTTATAATGAACCTACCTGGATGACTGACGGACTACACAGAAAATGTAGTTATAGCTTTTGTTGAACAATTGGTATAAACACGTCAAAACTGGAATAGTATAAAGTGATCTGGTCTGATCATATTGCTATCTGTGCCTATAGGGGAAACTGTACTCTGTGATTTACCTCTGAAATAGGTTTGAAGCTGCAGTCGTGATCTCAGGAAGGAACATTGTTGGTCTGAAATATCCTCTTCGCTACTCGGTGTACGCTTAGGATTTGGACTGGATAAATTATGGTCCAAAATATGTTTATGTTTTAATTATATAACGATGTTCTAATTAATCATTTAGGTATAGAGAAATTTAAAGAACTTTTCAGTGTCAAATGAGAACTGTATTTCTCCAACACGTTTGGTGAAGTATCGTGAGCATGAAGCAGACTCGTCCATGTTATGGGATGTTCCAGTCTAAATGGACCCGGAGCAGCTCTCCCCCGGCACAAGACGGGCTCAACCAACCTCCACTCATAATGGGATTTAATGCCAACTTCTACAAGTGCCTCTTTCAAGTGCACACACAAACTGATGCAAAATGAGGAAAGTTGGGTTAAGGTGAGTGTGGTAATATTTACAGTCAATATTTACACGTGAATATTAACCAGGCTTTTCTTGTCAGATTGTTATTCATCTACAGAAACTATGTTGAATAATGTGACGAGCCCAGGTCTTTATCTTTGAGGTGTTAGATTGAATTGTATGTGCAGCCGTAGAAACAAGAGCATTTCAGCAGTTGTCTTATCTCAAAAGTGTTTGCGAATCATTTAATTTCAGTCTGCAGCTTTATTTTAAACAGAATTTAAATGTGTTCTGAGCATGGATTACTGACTCAGCAATATTGTAATGCTTTGTTTTGTATAAATCTATATGTCGTCTAAAAGCTACTGGCAACATCCGAAGGCAAAGATGAAATGATCAGGGGTAGAAAGTAACTGTGGCCATGCTGCATCGCATCCATCCAAGTTAAATGGTTTATTAAAAGGAATCAAATTACCGCATTTACATTTCTGTTATAAGACTTTTAATTAAGTGCTTTAGCCACTTATACAATGAAAATGACAAAAATCTTGCTCATGACCTGTGTAGTATGTTAATGCTATTGGAAGTATAAATATTTCATTTTAACTATGGTAAAACATGATCTTCCAACCAAACCAAGACAACTGTAAACTCCAATGTTGAAAACACACTTAACAATTTTATGATAAAGCTCTGACTTGTATTATGAGTATAAGCCATTGTGTGAAGCTTTTGCTGTGACTGAGTGAGATTGTCCTACTGTGTCTGGGAGACAGTCCGTTAACTCTTTTACAGTATATGACACGATCATTTGATTTTTACAACTCATAAACTAGTGACAGTCAATGACCAACACACACTGAGAGGAATCTGTATCTGCACAGCTGCTCTATTACTGTACATTTACATATCATATCAAAACACAATATAAAATGTATATTTGTAAATAAAATATAGTCAAAACAAGTGGTATGGGTCAAAATAAATATATATTTACAAACCACACACTGCAAACAGTGAACAAACACAAACACACTTCAAAATGTAAACAAACACACTGGAAACTAAAAACACACTGTACATGTGACAGTGAGACAGTCATTCTGTGACAGTGGCTCAGTGGTCAGAGGTTGGAGGATCGAGTCCCGCTCGGACCAACTCGGACCCGCTCGGCGCAGATTGGCATTAGCTAACGCTAATGATTACGCATGATATATTTGACCCACAATTAAGTCAATAGCAGAATAAACCACGCTTACCGATCAGGAACAGCATCCAGTCCATCAGCACATAAGGTCCTCTGCTCCTGAGTCCATCATGAGATCTTCACTCGGTTCCATGAACCGCTCCGGGTCCAGATGCCTCTAGTTTAACTTGTACAAACATCCAGTGTCCTCGGTCGCGTACTTCCTTTGTTTTGTCCGTTTCGTCATGTTTAAAACGCAAAACTGCTACAAAACATTGCGTAACAGTGCGCCCGAGGGCGGGCCGTCAGAACGTTAAGGGGTTAAACACTTAGCATCATTAGCATCATTAGCAACATTAGCATCATTAGCGAGTCTTCACTCCACATCGGCCACATCGGCTAAACCTCTAGGAGCGGGACATGAGGAGCCTGTCAATGACGTGGATAAACTGCGCAAATACGTATGTGAATCATATAATTGTCTGGAGCAGCTCGTCCCCGGTCACACTCACTGACTCACACTGAAAAATAGCGCAGAATGAATTTTGTGTGTTTATTTCATTTTCAATTCCGGTTCCGGTTTTTGTGCGCGGAGACCGTGTCAGCAGTGCTCAATTGCGCACGCGCGCAGCTTGGAGGGAACAGTGACTACCGGTATTTAAAAGTACTCACGCTACTGCAACTGAGTAAATGTTTGGGGTTAATGTACTTTTTAAGTCGATTTTTAAACCTGTACTTGTACTTGTAATTGAGTATAATTCTAGCCATGTAATTGTAATTAGACATCACCCGCAAAGACACATAACACCACTGTATGGACCAGAGCGCAGAGAAACTGCTACTGTTACTGATCGAAAATGCTGCTAAAAAACAAAAAGTAGCCAGTAACTAGTACTAGAGTAGTATTTTCCATGTGTACCTTTTACTTTTTACTTTAATTTTAGAAGCAGTATTTGTACTTGTAATTAAGTACACTTTCAACCTTGTAACTGTACTTTTTCTTGCATATAAATATGCAGTACTTAAATGTGAACCCCCATGGAAGCCCCAAAGTTGCAGTAGGTTCAATCCCTTGTCACCTCAGAAGTGGAACATGTACAAGAGGTTAAATATTTAAATTCGATTAACTGGAGTAAATGTGTTATTGAAAAGACAAACTGCTTAGAAGAGGAAATATATGACCCACATTGTTCAGTTCTCCTGGGATGGATCTATAACATGACAAAAAAGTCATGATGTAAAGAAAAAGAAGAAACACAACCAAAAATGGAAAGAGGAAAAAAAACAGTTTGACAGGAGAACTTGAGGGATGTACCCCAAGGAACTGAGTCAGCACACACACACACACACACACACGCACACACGCACGCACACACAGACAGTCCCGGATCACCACAGGAGGCTGTCATGACACACCCATTGACTCCAAATGGGCTTTGAAGCAGAACCATGCTGCCTGAGTCCCCTCACACACCCAGTGAAAGAGGAGGGTGACTGCCTCTCTTCTGCTGCCATAAGTTTATATCCACACAGAAACTTCACAGGGGGAGCAGGGGAAGCAGGGAGAGGACATAAAACACAGGAAGGAGCAATGGGGGTCTGTACAGCAGAGCCTATAGTCCCATACAGTACTGTAGAGGGCAATAGAAGTACACTGTGGTGATGCCTTTGCCTGCAGGAGGACATGGTACACACTCTATTATTCACATGGACAAACATACACATCCTACCCTTTTCCCACGCTTATTACACAGTATGTTAAAGGTTTAAAGGTGCACTGTGTAACTTTTTGGGTGGAGGGTCTGTTATCTGCTCGATTCCTTAAATTTTGTAATTGCTTCGCCAAGAAAGTTCCACAGTATGACATTAAAACTATCTGTCTACGATTTATTCAAATCACAAAGTGTGTAAGAGTGTAAGTAGGGGTGTGTGTGGGGGTGTGTATGTGTGTGTAAGTGTGTAAATGTAATGAAGTATGTAAGTAACAAAGTATGTAAGACTGTGTGCGTGTGTGTGTATGCAAATGTAAGTCTCAAAGTGTGTAAGTATGTAAGTGTGTGTAAGTCTAACAAAATGTGTAAGTATGTAAGTGTCTAAGTATCAAAGTGTGTATGTGTGTGTGTGTGTGTGTGTGTAAGTATGTAAGTGTTACTATGTGTGTAAACGTGTAAGTATCAAAGTATGTAAGTGTGTAAGTATATAGGTGTGTGTAAGTATGTACAGTATTTTCCAGACTATAGGTCACACTTTTTTCATATTTTGGCCGGGGGTACGACTTATACTCAGATGCGACTTATATGTGAAATTATGCACATCTTTGTTATTGTCACACTGACAATCGTACAAGGGCACTATAGGCTTGTACCAGTATGACAGGAAGTGGCGCTTCATCTGGAGTTGGTGAAGTTCAGAAGCGACACCGAGGATGAAGAATTCAATGGATTTAGTGATTTTGAGTGAGACTGAGAGTAAACTTGTTATCTTGATTTTTATGCTTTAGTTATTTGATTAACTGTTAATATCTTATGTTAATATACCAGACATTAATTCAGTTTCTGTCTATGCTTCATGTAGCTGAATACATATAAATATGTTATGTTAGCACGCTGTACTGCGGTTCGGCCTGTTGTTCTCTATTTTATTGTTATTATTATAACTTTCCTTTAAAGATAAAATATCTGTTCTTGGTCTCGGATTTTGTAAAATATTTTTTTCAAAAAATGCAACTTATAGTCCAATGAAACATATATATGTTTTTTCTTCATTGTTATGCATTTTTCCGCTGGTGCGACTTATACTCCGAAGTGTCTGTAAGTGAAACAAAATGTGTAAGTATGTACCGGTAAGTGTGCAAGTATCAAAAAGCACCCTGAATTTGTGTAAAAAACATGGTGCTATAAGTAAAGTGTAAAGTGTGTGCTGAGGAGGTGCTGTCCCATATGTTTCTGTATATGTATCTCCCATGTATCTGTAAAAATGTCTGCTCTAAAGTGATCTGGTAAGACTATAGTAACTACACATGCTTTATTAAAAACAATACAGCAATACAGGTGTACCAGTAGTTGTTATGAAGTTGTTACTGGTTATATCATGTTATGTTGCACTGAACAGTCTTATAAAAGGATGCTCTGGTGAATAGACTACAAATGACTTACAAGTGCTTTCAGCTGATTAATAAAACCTCATAATTACATCAGGCATAGGGTAGTGCTGTGTTAACAAGCAAGGGAAGAGACGAGAGGAAGCCTTGAGGCCCTGGTGCTTGGATATAATGAATACTTTAATATTTATGTGCAGTCCTGCGTGGTGCATGTAGGTGGCAGGAGGAGCACTTACGACTGAAGGGCTTATGTGAGAGTTTTTGTCCTGTGGCCCTTCACTCATATGAAAACCACTAACAGGCAGTGACATCCAACAATATATTTGTGCTTTTATCCTCATTTGAACCAAAACATATGCATCTTAAGAACACAAAAGGCTATTATTTCTCAAGGACAAGGATTTACATCATTTGAGTGCAATAAGAGACAGAAAAGTGTTTTAACTTCAAGGGCTGGCTCTCTCATTGAGAAGTTCAGGTGTAATCAGTATTTTCTGCCATCTATCTAACAAAGGATCTACCTAACACTGAAACAAATACTGTACTTGAAATTGAAACTATTGGCAAATTATTTAACTGAATTTATTGACAGATCATATTTTGATTAATCACATATTACAGAAATGAAAGCAGGATATTTACTCTTTCAACTCACAATAAAACTTCAATAAATTCAATAAATCTGTTTCTTGTGCTGTAGCATATACTCTGAATCATGCGAGTAGTTACAGACTCTGATAATATAACCAGATGACTGTTTAAGGCCTGTTTAAGGGCTCGCAGCTCTTTTTACTTTACACTTACAAAACAGAACATTGCTAATAACAATAATTAAAATCTGTCATTAAGATAAATTATAGAAATATGCAATTTAATGTGCATATGTACCGGTAATTTAATGTGCATATGTAATTTAATGCACATAGCCTAAACCCTGCACAAATTGTCAGTTTCCATGGTAACGTGTAACTTAATTAGACCCGTGGTTGGACAGATTATTATTATATGAGTACGAGTCATTAATGTACACACACCGGATACAGAAACATATAAACTTGGAGAACACATCCAAGCTCCGAGGAAGGCTGGAATACTGATGAATTAATGAGTACATTTTATGATGATGAAAAATTCCAGGGCTATCACATCATAGTCTCTACCTGCTTTTATTTTCAGTTTTCAGTTGCACTTTTGGTTGCTTTGTGGAAACCGCTCTCTTTTTCTTGAGGTCGCGACCGCAGCTGTCACGCTGCAGTGAGAAGCGCCGTGTGTGAAAGTGTGCTGGCATGAGCTTGTGTGCATTTGTGTGTGTTTGTGTGCGTCGCAATAAAAAGGAAAGTAAGTTTGGGGTCAGAAAGGTTGCTGAAATATTAAACTCCATTTACAGTGCTGTTGTACTGTCATGGAGAGTAGGATTGGTAAACACCCACATGCACACCTTTTAGCTGCTGTCGCTGCAAACACCAGATATTAGGGATGACAGCTTAAAAAGGTTTCAGTGTCACAGCCAATAGCCCTTTAAGCTGCACCTCCAAACACACACACACGCACATACGCACACGCACATTCACATGTGTAATTCTGAGGACATAATCGCTTTTTCCTTAACGTAACACAACCCTTCTCCAGGCCAGATACACACAGGGACACATGCAGTGTCTGTGTTTTGGACTGTAAACCAAGTGAAATGTTCTAGTGTTGGTTTGAGATGAGGGTAAAACATGTTCTTTTAGTTTGTCATTTAAGAGCAACAAGTCATACGCCAGTTAGTCAAGTGTGAGACATTAAAAGTATTACAGTACAGTACAAGTGGCTGTCTACAGACCTTCAACTCATAATAAGACAAAAAAAAACAAACAAAACATGTATTGTTTTGTGAGGTAGAAAATGAAATCATTATGTACTGAGAGAGTGGAGAAATAGAATGAACTGCAAGATTAATAGCAATAGCTGTTTTCATGAAATATGTGTTTGTTATAATCTATTCCACTGGTCGGTTATTGTTTTACAGCCTATTAAGTGCATCAGTGTTTGAAAAGGCCCAGGGGAAGACCCAGGACACACTGGAGGGACACCAGCCTTGGGGTCCCACCGGAGGAGCTGGAGGACATGTCTGAGGTGAGGGAAGTCTGGGAGTCCCTGCTTAGACTGCTGCCCTCATGACCTGGCCCCAGATAAGCAGAAGAAAATGGATGGATGATGTTTGAAAAGCACTGAGTCAAAAGTACAGATGGAGCAGTGGAGATCACATAACCTGACCATAACTTGACCAGTAACTTTGTATTCTAATATATTGTTTGCCAATGAAACATTCATCTCATTATTTTTATGGCCAAAGATATTTTTTCTTACCATACATCTACATAACAGATTTCATCAAATTTGTGTTCAAATAGACTGAGTTGATTCTTTAAATCTTTGACAAATCTGTGCATTACTGAAAACAAGCCCTGTACCCCTCCATGCTGTATTTTTAAAGGCGTGAAGAAGACAGCAGACAGGGGGCAGTGGTGGCAGCTGCTCATTCTGCTCATGTCTTCAGACTGACACATGGTTTGATCAGGACTCATGTTGTTTTGTAACACTGTCCAACACATTTCATCAGCCAACAGCCGTAGTGTAACCCCACCAGCAGCAAGAGTCCACAGACATGTCATAATCATGACTGACAGTTTTAGATCCTAATATTCTGGATATATGGATTTAAAGAGGCACTATGTGCATTTTCTGGTGCAGGGTCAGAAAAAAATGAGGCACATTATCAGATAAATAAGCCCATTATCAAATACATTTTGAAAATATAGAGACATATAAAAGATTGGCATTTGGAGAGACTCAGATCAGAACTGAATTAGAATGTTCTAGCAAAAAAAAAGGACAGGTTTGGAGATGTGGAAGATCACATTTGAGGCAGATGTTGTACAGAGGGCATCAAGCTTAAGTCCTTCAAAGGATATACCAAAATAATGCCAGAACTTTGTAGCCCTAATACTTAGAAGGCAGATTAATGCAGTAAATGCAGGAATAATTGAAGTATTTTCCATATTGTAGAAATGTCATCATTACTACAGTTTGGCTCTGAACATCGGGCATGACGAGTCACCACCATTTTTTAACCTGCTACTGTATGTTCAAGTTGTTTCGCTCTTGAGTACTAGAGTTTCTGACACCTGCTTTTGACTTGACAAACAAGTGTGATTGCCGAAAACACCTGACTCCTTCGCCACAATCTTGCACAAAAGTGAAAAGCTAATTCACAGTCCTTGCTTTCTTTAAGGGAATAGTCAAAATCTACTCTAGTGAATGATTGAATAGATTTCACGGTTGAGAGGCAGAAGAAATGAATGGAAAGGGAAAGGGTGGTGAAGGAAGGAGATGAGTGTGCAGGTGTGTGTGTGTGCGTGTGCATGTGTGTGTGCAATGAGGCCTGACTTGGTTAATACCTCAAGGCGACGTTTGCTTTCTGAAGGAAAATACACAACACACACCCATCCAAGGCAATGTGATTTTTAAAAATGGCTCTGGTGAAATACAATTACCGAGATGAATGAGCAGTGTCAGTCAAGCTCTGACAGCTTTTGTTTACTGTCTGGGGAGCCCATAATAACTGTAATGGCCGTAATGACCGGCTTGGGCCATAAAGATCTCTTAAGATGTCATTAAGCTGCTGTATTCATCATGATGCAAACCACCACCTCCAGGACTAAAGAGGGGGTAAATGAGTGTCCTATATAAGCAGTTTGTACCTATTTTGTGCTCCATTGATTAATTGTTTTCAAAAATGTAAGATGTGCAACATTTGACAGCAGAAAAAAGCCAGTCTGGTGAAATCTTCTGTGAAATGTGCTCTTTCCTCAGCCAACAGAGAGTAAACATCTTGTCACAAGTTAGAGAGAAAGTGATGACAAATTTCACCAGTTAACAGCCTGCATCTCTGTGTCTCATTTACTCATGTTGTTGACTGCAAGAACAAAGTGTGAGACAAACCAGGTGGGCGTCAGTTTAGCCGCAGTGTGGAGAGTCAGCCTTTGACAGTTACACAGTTGGGCTAATGGTGTTACTTTGTGTGCAGAGGCAGGGTGATTCTGTGCTACTGGTAACATTTACTGATGACCTCTACAAAACTGAGAACAACTTTTTAAGACATTACAAGAAACAACCCTAATCTAAGTCAGAATACTTTCCTCAAAAAGCATGGAAACCCAACGTGTGTTTAGAAAGTTATTGGACTATCTGGACAACACTGCACGGACACTAGCTGTTGAATAAAAATGAGTTCTTAGAATACATTTTCTGCTAGGCCTTATGGTTCTTAAAATGCACTGGAGCATTATATAAGGAGGTCCACTGCCTGGATACACTGGATGACTGAGAAGGTGATCAGCTTTTTTTTTCTATGAATTGTAGGAGTATGCGTATAAAAACACGATTTTGTACTACAATGTCTGAACTCTAATTGGACATAAACCTCTAGAAAAGTAAGTCTTGCGTCTCATTAATTTGCTCTTAGACAGTGCGTAAATGAATGTGACTGTCCCAGCAGTACAATAAAGAGAGTAATGTGCAGTGAAGTAACCATGAATTACTTTGAGGGGGTGTGTGGCAAAGGTACAGGGGTCTTGGAAGGTCCTTTAATTAGCTATCGGGACTAAGTTAAAGCTCCTTTCTCCAAGTCCCTTTAAACTAAGCTTGATTCATTTCCTGTTTGGGGATAAACTTGGTCCAATCAGGAATCCAATCTGATCTTATCGATGCTGAATCATTAGGGCCCCTAATGAAACAAGACGCAATTTATAGAAACACACAATTTATTTTCTCGCCTTTGGTTAACATGGGCTGTATTTTCTCAAAGTTATAAGTTCACTTAAAATAATAAATGGCGGACAAATGGAAATGTAAAAAAACAGTTTATCGAATACATCCTTCATGTCCAATAACACTACAGTTTGTTTAGTCTTCACATAGAAGTCCATTTGTTCAGTCTCAACAATTAAAGAGGATTGTAGGAATACATCCAGCATAAAAAAATACAATTATTAAATAAAATAAATCACTGGATAATGTGAACTGCAGGGAAAAGTCGTAGACCTTTCTGGTACCTCTGCTATATCGATAATAAGCATCTTAAGCTTGCAATAAAAAGTAAAACTGTTTTTGAAAATGAAACTGCTAAAAGGCAATCAAACATAGATTCTGGCCATTATTCTATAGCAAACTTAGTGCAATGACATTGAACACCCAAAATAAACTTCAAATGGCCGTCCCATGTTTATCTGAACAACATTACCCTTGATGTAGGACACAGGCTGTACAGGCTTGTTTATTCTGCTAACACCTGTAACCTTGTACATGCAGCTCGGCAGATCTGTGCTCTGATTTTCATTCTCTCATTATTAATATAGAAATTGGAGCACCCTTTGCAATACAAAAGTGGAGTTACTTGAAGATATTAAAAGTTATTGTGAGTTATGAATTGGTGTTGCGGAGATGTAGGAACACTTTCAAGTCAGCTGTTTACAGCCCGACGGAGGGTATAATGAAAACAAATGAAAAATAACGTTTTAATTTCAGCATTGCACTAAATGAAATTTCAGTGAGATATTAAACTAGTATCTCATATGCCGCTCTTTCTGTAGCACTTTCTCCGTAATGTTGCTCACGACACGCTGGTCTCCGTCTTGTTGCCTTAGCCGAACACAAGCACAAATGAATATGTTAATTCAGTGCGCCTCTAGCTCGTGGCTCACTGATCAATCAGGCTGCCGGCTGTTGGTTCACTAGCAACACTCGATCTATAGAGACTGAATCTTTAAAACACCGGGGAACCTGTCGGACCACTCGCATGAAAAATGATATCTTTCATTATGCTTTGCAATGGGAATATTACATTTATCTTCATCTAAATTGCATTGCCATTCGTTTTCGCTCAGCCCCCAAAACAAGGATGTGTCGTTTCCCTCTTGCCTTCCAGGAAACCAAAGCTTGTCAACAAGATGAAAAAGTGGAGAAGGAAGAAGGTGGCAGGGGAGACATGAGGAACAGGGGATCAATATTTGATGTTGCTCTTGTCATTTCTGCTGAGGACCAGTCAGACGTGTGCAGAAAATACTTATTCAAAAACAAAGTCATTTTTTATCAGACCGAGAAGAACTCCTGAAACTCCAGTGTAAACATATAATACATCAAAACTACGCAGATATTATAGATTACATCAGTCTTTTCTTGCATGTAGCCCCCGGCCTCTGCAAAAACAAAACTAAACTAAAGAATCTGGAAGAATTAAGGAAACTATTAGTTGTCCATTACACTAAGACAAGCCTTTAGTAAATACTGTAGTGTTCTGGTGTAAGGAACCACTCCAAATTTCTTCTGGTTCTTTATTTTCTAAACACAAGGGCTTCTGTAGGCCATAACCCATGCCAAAAAACAAGAGCAAAACATCAGCAGTCTCAACTCACTAGAGCCAGTCTCCAAAACAGACCGGCAACTGATAGAACTGAACCTTCTAATCAATTTGCCGGCATAGCAACCAAGTGTCACATACAAAAGCAGTTACATTAAGAACATAAACAGTAACAACAAAAACTGTCAACTCTGAACTAAACACAAAATATCAGATCATTACACCCCCCACCCCACCCCACCCCTCGCCCACAGGGGCACAGAAAAGTCCTTGGCCACTGCCTCGCAGGGGATGGAGCAGAGACAATGGACAAGGACTGTCCTTGTGAGGTTCTCACACCCTTGTATGGAGCCAGTCGATCATGCTACAGCGCCCTCTAGGTGGCAACTGTACCCTGAACACAACCTCATACAGGTGGCACTCACACTAGGACTTTTGAACCCTGCCCTGCTCAAGCATGATTGCATAGGGTTCTATGGCCCACGCTCACACCTGCACAACCAAACTAAGCCATGGCCTGGTTATGTCATCACAATGTGCTGTTTGTTTACATGTCCCACAGCAGCGCTAACGCATTAGTGGAAAAATTAAGTTTAGCAGCATTAAATATTTGTTAAATACCAAAGGCCCTCCCAGCTATCCCCCCACCCATTTTTCACCCGAAATCCCCCTTGTACCACCTCCTCGGCCCTCACCTAGTCCGTAACCCAAATTCCCCTCTTCTTGCCCTCTCCTGCCTTCCCCCAGAGCTGTTATCTTCAAGAGCTAGGACACACAGGGCCTCTGCTGTTCCAGGACATACGTTCATGATAAAGATAATATCAGGCTGAGGTCCTGTGTTGGAGCTATATCTGAAGGCACCACGTAAACTGATTAACAGATAATGTGGATAATGTATTAGACTGTCCAATCAGAGAAATTTAGGCCACATTCACTCCATTGACTTTATGTGTTTAAAAGAAACATGGCTTGACAAAAACACAGGTAATGCAATTCTAGTGGAATCAACTTCACCCAACTCCAAATTTGAATCTGAAATGTGAGGGAACAAAAAGGGTGGAGGTGTGTGTGCAGTTTTTACAGATGATTTAGCTACTCACAGGTTGTCACTTGGGGTGTTTTCATCATTTGAGTATGTTTCCTTTAAAATGGAGCTAAAACAATCCCCCTCCATAGTCTACTTAGTCATATACAAACCTCCCCAGCACTGTCTGAGTTTTATTGATGATTTTACTGAGATGCTTTCGGTCGTATGCACAGACTTTGATGGTTTAGTCATTACAGGTGATTTTAATGTACATGTGGATAATGTGTTTGACAGAAAGGCTAAAGAGCTCAGTGCTGTCTTTGAAACCTTTGGTCTGACTCATGTCAGCGAGCCCACCCACACACTCTGGGCCTGCTCATTAGAAAAAAAAAAGTTAAGATTCCAGGAAAAAAAACCCAAATCAATGTGGTGGATGTTGCTCATTTCTGTGTCTTTTTGACCTGTCTGTTATTCCCAAACCAGCGACAGTTGTTCGAAGGGACACATAAATGATAACACAGGTTCATGAAAATGATACACTTTGAAAATGCCTCATGTTCTGATGTTAATGATTTGTTGAACTCTGTGACTTCGAGTATCTTGAGTTTTCTGGACACCATTGCCCTGATGAAGGTTGAAATGGTTAAAGATAAGCAGCATGGAGGAATGATGACTTGGTCAGGGCACAGAAAAGGGAGTGCCAGAGAGTTACAGAGAAAAGATGTACGTGTATAACTACAGTTTATGCAGAATAAGAGAGAGGTATTTTTCGGGCATTATTGGAAATTGCCGTAACAACTCTCACGTTGTGTTTGCAAAAGTAAATAGATTAACAAACCCTCCAGCTCCGCTGCCAATAGAACTAATTTCCTCATCTAATTTCCACATGCAATGAGTTTACAGTATTCTTAATCACAAGGTTGAGTGCATTAATTATACTATCAATTCCACAAAGGAAATAACAACCCAGTACCCACCTAGACACTTAGAGCTGACTCACTTTGCACCTGTAACTGACAAAACTGTCCAAGACATTGTCACCAGTCTGAGTTCATCTACATGCTGCCTTGATGTGTTACTCACTAAATTTCTAAAGTCTGTGCTCAATAGTTTGCTATCACCACTCGTTTGCATAGTCAACATCAATCTGGAACATTCCCAAGTGCTTTGAAAACTGCTGTTATCAAGCCTCTCCTACAGAAGAGCAGTCTTGATGCCACAATACTGAACATTTACCAACCCACAGCAAATCTGCAGTTTTTAGGCAAAATCCTTGAAAAAGTAGTTAACCAACAGCTTATTAACTTTCTCCAAATGAACAACTCCTTTGATGTTTTCCAGTTTTAGACCCCACCACAGCACTGAGACTGCTCTTATCAAGGTGACAAGTGACATCTGCCTAAACACTGATGCAGGCAAAGTCTCAGTCTTGATCCTGTTAGATCTGAGTGCTGCCTTTGACACTGTGGATCATGAGATCCTCTTACAGAGACTAGAGGATTGGGAGGGCATCTCTGGTGCGGCACTAAACTGGTTCAAGTATTATCTAGAAGACTTTCTTGGCCAGTTAATACGCAGCAATAATGTGTCCTACCACAACTATGCAGACGGCACTCAGATCAATGTCTCACTGATAGCAAAAGAAAACGGGCCAGTGGATTCACTCTGCCACTGCATCCAACAGATTAGTGTGTGGATGCAAAACAACATTCTCCAGCTAAACTCAGACAAGACTGAAGTCAGAGTTTTTGGCCCACAGAAACATAGAGAAAGTGTTAGCGGTCACCTCCAGCCTCTCAAACCTTCAACCTTGAACTTTAACAGCCACATCCACAGCTTTTTACCATCTAAACATATTGTTAAAATCAAAGGTATACTGTCAGAACCAGACTTGGAAAAACTTATTCATGCATTTGTCTCCAGTAGGTTGGACTACAATAACGGTCTTCTCACTGGCCTCGCCAAACAAGCACTAAGACAGCTGTAGTACATCCAGAGCGCTGCTGCTCGGGTTCTAACTAGAACCAGGAAGTACGAATACATAAGATATAAGTCCTGTGCTCAGGTCTCTGCACTGGCTCCTGTGGCTCAGAGAATAGACTTTAAAGCAGCTCTGCATGTGAACAAGTCTCTCCATGGACCAGCACCAAAGTACATCTCCCACATGTTAGTGCCATTTGAACCATCTCACACTCTGAGGACTTCAGGGACCGGCCTCCTGCTGGTGCCCAGAGTCAGGACTAAACATGGGGAGTCAGTGTTTCAGTTTTATGCAGCTAAAACCTGGAACAATCTTCCTGAAGATGTGAGACAGGCTCAAAACAGTTCACTTTAGTTTGCATATGACTGAAAGGTTTTTATTCTGCACTCTTCTCTTTTAATGGTAATTTTATGGTGATTATTTATGTTTTGATTTGTTTGTATTGTGATTGTAATGTCTTTCTTATTCAATAAAACACTTCAAATTACTTATGAGTTGTGCTACACAGACAAACTTCTCTTCCCATAAATAACGAGGCAGATATCAGTCCTGCTATAGTGCGCTTCTTTCTGAGTTTATGGATTAAACAAAAGTGTGGTGCACAGAGGCTTAAACAAGAGACAAGCCTTCAAAACTTCTGTCTGTCCACAGCCCTTATTGACAGTAAGCCCAGGTTCCACATGAGTTTTGGAGCAGAGCACATCCTTTGGAGTGAACACACATAGCTGTAAAAATGCGAGACTCAAGGTTTCGCCCTTGGTCCGTGTGCTTCTGGGACCCTACACCTACCTGCCTTCCAAGGCTTCTAAGGCATTCACTATAGTCTCTGCTTCCTGATCTGGAAGGCTGTACACTTCAGACCACTTAGTAAGTTAATCGCAGTAAGGACATAGCAGTTACCCTTTACCGTAGAACAGGGGTGTCAAACTCAATTTCACCAAGGGCCACATCAGCAAAATGCCATCAAATTTGCATAGGTGTAAAAAAATACAACTGTCTAACTGTGTATCTCCTGATAAACTAATATTTTAAGACATATGTTTTAATTTACCTTGTCGAGGGCCACATAAAATGATGTGGCTGGCCGCATTTGGCCCCCGGGCCTTGAGTTTGACACATGTGCCGTAGAACCTTATGAACACATCCTACAGAAGCCCCCTACAAAAAAAACCTACAGATTTTTTGTTCTTTGCTAATATTCATTTCGTGTATATGCTCATTATGCATTAAAATGCTTGAGTTCAGTTATTCAAATTTATTTAAGACACATAAGGCACCACCAACCAAAGATTAGTAACCATGTAATATTTATTATTACATCTAAAATTAAGGTCTTTGAGTTCTGTTCAAATTTTAAGAAAGATCTCTACTAGTATCTCAGACAAGGCACATAGTTTTGTGTTTGTCATGTGCAGAGAGAGCAGTGATAGGGGAAAATGTTTTGTAATGATGACAGCAGTACCATATCCACAAATTCACCTGTATTTTCATGTCCAGCTCTTTCATCTCTTGCCCTGGTTGTCCTTCACCTGCTCCTCTCTCTCCCTGTGTGCCAGAGCTCAGACTGTTGGAACCACCTCAGAGTCGAAATCAACCAAAACCAATCAATCAGTATGGCATTATAGAAAACTGGGCAACATTTATGACTTTAATTTGAGCAAAGTGGGTCAAGTGCAAGAGTGTGCTTCAAAGCTATGTATGTTTTTATATTTTGTATCCACACAGTGTAAGTGTTTTATCCACTTTGAGTCACAGAGGCAGCGCTGCAGTTTGAAAGAAATTTTAAGCAGCTATTAGCCAGATAGCTGACAGCAATAGACAGTAACAATACACTTTGATGGGCCGCACTGCACATATACCCAAATGTAATGCTTGGTTTGAAGAGAAAGCTGCACATTGATATTAAAATCTCTTCTCAAGCCTCATTTTCACTGAGGTTCAAGTCAGTCAATGATTGAAGTGTTGCCAGATGCTGATTCATGCAATATGCACAATTTGGTTTTGGTCATGCATAATTTCTGTTTGTGGCAAATCGACAATGGCATTGATTTCTAACTTTCTCTTTTTCCTTTTGTTTCCTGTTCTCCTCGTCCAACACTCTGCGCCCTTTTCACAAACACATAAGTCAATCCTCTTTCAGTACATCCATAGCATAGTCTCTGGTTCTGTGGGTGCTGAGGGGCCAGAGCGCCCACGCAAATCTCTAAGCAGCCAGGTGAACTCCCCCCCTTTAAGTTGTACATTAGGATCAACACATAATAAATTATTGAGTTTCTTTCAGAACATTTCCCCATGGCAACCTCTTCCATAGGATTGAAATACAGCCCTGTACAAACAAAGAAACGTTCAAAATGAGAAGCACAGAAATGACATGACGACATGTCCTGAGCAGTGAGCGTTGTTGCTGAACCCTTCAGGCTCTAAGTGGTTGACGATTATCTGTATGTACTCATGTTTAATTCATGTGTGATATGTACATGCTGCTGGGACTGTCACTGTGTTTTAATGTGCCCATGATGTTCTAGACACATGTTCTGTTACCTGCAGATCGGCATGTTATGAGGGTCAGTGTGAGCCAACTGCACTTTGTGGTATAGTATGTGATTTGACAGTACAATACTGTCTTCAGTGTAGCTTGTGTGGTTGGTTGCTGTGGATGACAACTTTAATTTAGAATTTTGCGTATGCATTTTTGTACAGCTGTTTAATGCTATGCCTGTGTGTTCAACACCATATTCATGGTAAAAAGGTGGATAATAGCTAAAATGTTCATTATGATTATCACTATATGATTATTAACAATCACAGACGTCCTTTGAATGAGACAACATTAAACGTCCATGCATTTTTGCCAGTATTTATAAATGTTTTTAATTGTTTATTTATTTAGCAAATTATTTATTTATATTGGTGAAGCAGGAAATATATATTATATGAGAGTTATGATCTCCAATCACAAGTACTTAATTTAGCAGTCCATACTGTCTGTATCATGTAGCTGAATGTACTGAAAAGAACCGAAATCACATTAATATGGCATGGGACACAAAATCTGCCAATTATTTTCTGTGGTGATCCCTGAATGGTTAACAGCATTTTTATTATTCATACAGATGCTTTTGTGGAGGGGAAAAATGGGAGCGTCATGCTGCTGTGTTTCATGAGCTAGTCTAATTTCAGTTCATTGACGCCGCACAAAGATGGACCTCCTCCACCAATCTGGCCAATCAATGCATGGCACACATGTCAGCTGACCAGAGAGGCCTGATCAATGTAGCATTCATCAATAGGCTCACGGAGGCTCATCCTGGGGGACAGCTAACCAATGAGCACAATCACCACCGTGGAGAGAGCCAATCACAAGACTGGATCCATCAACCATGGATCCAGTCAGTCAATGTCTGCGTAACAATTGAACACTTTCACTTAACCCAAATTAGCTTATTTTCTTTTGCCTTTTGCTTTTTACAACCTGCTCCTTGAGAGAAATGGTGCCAAATAATAGTAATAAACAGTGACATGTTCCTCCTGTCTCTTCCTGTCTGTTGTCAAACTTTTTTTGTTTGGGCAATTGTTTTCTCATCCATCACAATAAGCTTTTACTGAAAATGTGCTATCGGTTGCAAATCACTAACATATCTCTGACATGCTTCAAATATTCACCTGTCTCACATTTGGGATAGTGGTTGTAAATGTTGAGTGTTCATTTGGTTAAGTACAGTCATATTATTTCTATTATTTGTCTTTGTTGCTCCATTGACTGTGCTATACTGTAGATTATACGTAAATTCTAGCTTTTGCAATGAAAATTTAAACGTTGACCCAACTTTTCCCCGATAGGGTAGCAAAAATCTTCCTTTTCTGATTTCTTTGAAGTATCCCCCTTTGTCATAAACCACATCATAAACTACATTTAATCATTGTTTTCATCTCAGTGAACAACTCCTGAATTGACCCTCACCTCCACTAGTACTCGCTCTCTCTTACCTTATCCTCCCCTCTCTATTAGCCCTCTGCCCCTCTTCCTCTCTCTTACCTGCTGTCTCTTTTTATCTTTCACTCTCCTTCTCCTTTATCCCTTGTTCTTTCTCTCCACCCCACCCCCCTCCACCCTCTCTTTACCTCTCTCCAACTCTCTCTCTTTTGTCTCTATGCCTTCCTCCTTCTCCAATGACTCCCACTGACAGTGATGAAGAGTGCTGTTTCTGCCGCAGACAGACGTTTGTCCTCCAGACACACACTCCTTCGGCTCCTTTTAATTACTTTTCCACAGCTGTTTGTTTTGCCGATCACAGAAACAATATGGACTCTCACATTTACTTAAAGTGCTCGTATACCTCTGTAGCTGTGGGGCGGAAACCCAATATATCCGCAGTCTGTTCCCATTCTTGTCACAGTCCATCAGCCAATGAAAATGGGGCAATGGTGGCTCATGTCTCATCAATAACAGTTACTTTATGAGCAGCCTTGGATGAAGCGCTGCCTCTACCCTGCGCGCAATCACAAACTTTTGTGAGCATAGAAACTCTTTTTCAGTTTTAATACACCATCTTTACTAACTATAAAATGTGTGGCGTCTCAATTAGTTGCTCATATTACCTCCCACAATCGGGTTATAGACTACTCTAATGTTGTTTTAAAGGGCATTTGAAAAGGTTTGTGAAGATATTAATTCATTGCCTGTGCAGTACATCTGTTTCTCATTTGCCATTCAAATGTGCTCATTGGAGTTATGTCTCTTATTATTGAATTTTAAATGTTACAGTTTGCGTTTGAGGAAAAAAAAACATCTTAGAACCAGCACTAGAGAGGGGATGTCACTATATCAAACTTCAGTGTTATAGTTATTGTGGTAATGGTAAATGGTCACATTTTTATACAGCGCTTTTCCACCTTCAAGGCACTCAAAGCACTTTTACAACAAGGAACCACTCACCCATTCACACACACATTCATACACGAGTGTACACAGGCACTGAGGGTAGGTTAAGTGTCTTGCCCAAGGACATAACGACAGCATTCATCTGTGTGAGCTAGAATCACACCGCCAACCTATGGATCAGTGGATCTGACCACTCAACCAATGATGTTTATGTCGAGAGCGGGATTTGAACCGCCAATCAGTGGACAAACACTCTACCCACTGAGCGTTGCCCTTGTGAGGCCCAATCTTGTCTGATGCTGGAAGCTAAGCAGGGCTAGGCCTGGTTAGCACTTGGATGGGACACCACTGGGCATACTCAGAACCACAGTGGCTCTGGTCGAGCGCCTAATGATGTTGTATCCTTAGGCAAGACCCTTCACCCACGTTGCTTAGAAAGAATGAGGCGTGTGTGTGAATGAGTGATTTGTGTTGGTCGAAGGACCTGGCTGAAGGCGCACATTGGCAGCTTTGCTTCCATCACTCTTTCTCAGATATTAAATTGTACGGTGAACCTTTTATGTCACATTAAAATAGCACAAGAACAAACATTGGGGTCCTGGAAAGAATTAGGAAGTACGAGCACATACATCCTGTGCTCAGGTCTCTGCACTGGCTCCTGTGGCTCAGAGAATAGACTTTAAGGCAGCTCTGCTTGTGAACAAGTCTCTCCATGGACCAGCACCAAACTACATCTCTGACATGTTAGTGCCATATGAACCATCTCACACACTGAGGACTTCAGGGACCGGCCTCCTGCTGGTGCTCAGAGTCAGGACTAAACATGGGGAATCGGCGTTTCAATTTTATGCTGGTAAAATCTGGAACAGTCTTCCTGAAGATGTGAGACAGGCCTCTACTTTGTCAATGTTTAAATCCAGGCTCAAAACAGTTATCTTTAGTTTGCATATGACTGAAAGGTTTTTATTCTGAACTCTTCTCTTTTAATGCAAATTTTATGATGATTATTTATGATTATTTATGTTTTGATTTGTTGTATTGTGATTTTAATGTCTTTCTTATTCTGTAAGGCACTTTGAATTACTTTGTATATGAATTGTACTATACAAATAAACTTACCTTGCCTGTTTTTACGAAGCTTTTACTCATGTGCTAAATGCATGGACATGTTCAAAATCAGACACAGTTGAGATGAACGTCTCCTATAGCTGCTTTACGGATGCAGAGCAGATTTTGCTCCTGGGACCACACGAATAGGCAAAATGGAACCAAACATGTTGGTCAAAATGTGCAAAAAACAGAAGGATTTCCCAACACGTCTCTTGTGCACGTCCATCAGCTGTTTCTCCTTTACGGATGTTTGGATTTGGTTGTGGGTAAGGCTGGGTGTGCCTATAGGCATATCTACAATGAGCACAGGGTAAAGCTGATAAGCAAATAAGTCAAAGTCATTGTATTCTGTAGGGTACAGAGCAGAAACAGCACAGTCCTTTTGTTCAGATGCTAAACGCTCATTTACATATTAGAATTGCAGTAGGAATAAGAGGTGTTGTCTGTAATGTAATTTTTCACCTTGCACTTGTAATTTAGCACCTGGCTTGGTAAACATGTCCCATTTTGTGCAGATTTGTAATTGTGTTAATTCTCTTTCTGGGACAAATAGGCCTCACGCTGAAAGCAAGAGTCGAACATAACAACTCAATCTTAAATTTACTCCAGAAAATTGTTGGTGCAGCTACTCCTTGGAGGAAAAGTTAAAAAAGCGATCAAACTCAAATGTAGAGCATAAACAACAGACAACAGAGACATGAGACTGTCAGACCCCCACTGTGCTTTCTTGTGCAGTATCTGCTCCCCCCCCCACATGTGACGACTCAGTCATGGTGGTGCGGCGCTGTGTGCCCCTGACAGCTCTGTATTAGCAATAAATGACAATATTCTTTCTCCATGACCCCATGTCCCAGGAGCCTCTTTGTTGTTTGCTAGCTCCGAAACAGTCACCTTACAAGTCCAAAGGGATCAGTTCAGGGTAGAAAGGATCTGTTAGATTGAGTTTATTTATGTTTGGGGTTTTGGGAGTTTTTTTGGTTTTATTTTTACCTTAACACTCACTTTAAACCTTATTCAAAAGGAGGATTTTAAGCCTTTAATTGCAGATTACATTTGATGAAAAATATGACTATATATTGTGTGAGTAAATAGTAAAACTGGAATGGTAACTTGTAATTACGGAGGCTGGGTTGGGTTGTGTCTACAGTGTGTCCGCTGACCCTCAAACTGATTATACATGGATTTATGACAGTGGAGCAATGGGACCTTTGCACTGACCTTTAGGCTGCATTCAGGTTGATGATGGGAGAGATCATTTATATCACCATTAATTCCGTTCAGATACTGTAAACATTGAAATCTAGCACTGGGAGTCTTATCTCATTAGTGTAAATAAATCCTATCTAGTGTTAATCCTGCTTAAGAATTAATCCTGCTAAACCCATCCCCAGTCCCTATACACAGTACAGATCAAATGATAACATAGACGTGGAAATGATGATGAATTTATGCTATTGTTTAGTCTTGGTTTAAGTAAAATACATGTTTCTTCTATCATTCTGGGAAGGCATGATGTCAAACTGAAATTAGATTAGGAATATTTTAGCAATAATACACTCATTGTATTAAATAAACTTTCACAATGCCAAAAATTGAGACGTGTTTGTTCACTTTTAGAGGAATATGAATGTAAACAGTAAATACAAATATTGCCTCAAAGACGATAGCACTAACAGGTGAAGCAAGAAATGATTTTTTTTTTGGGGTTTGAATGCAGATGAGATGAAAAATGAAAAGAACTATTTCCACCTGTAGGATTTTAATCCAACAAAGGTGTGTGTTTGTGGTTTTATTGCTAAACTGATACCCCCAGACCATAAAATCCATGTTTGTCTACAGCTTCAGATAAAGCCAGTGCCTCCAGAGATCTCTAATAAAAACAAGCAGTCAGTGTATTGGGATATAACAATACCAGTACTGGGTATCAGCTCCAATCTGGAAAAAGGAGCTGGATCAGGTACAAGTTGAACTACACTGGTCGGGGCTGGTTGATTAATAGTCGATATTAATTAATGGTCGCACATTATTCTGAAAGCCATGTATAGGCAGGTACTTGTAAAAAATATTGATATCTGTATCCACATTTATAAAGGTGGATCAGTGCATAAATAAAGAGTATGGTTTGCATTTTATTTATTGGAGAAATGATCTGAAAATGTGCTCGTTGTGACTTGCCATGTGACCGTGGATTGGAAAATGTCGCAGACGTTTTTTAAAATGTAAATCATCCTCAGCACGCCACTGCAGCTGTAAAAGTTCTGCATAATGTTCAAGCGAGACGTCTCCTAATCAATGTTTAAACTGCTTTTCAGGTCAAAAAAGAGCTCTCAACTTTTGCCTCCAACTTCAACTCGGTGCATAGAGGCACACAGAAGCATCATCACACAGCATCACATTAAGAGTTACAATTCATATTTGAGAAATGTACATGACAGGATGATCAAGGCTGAGTTTTAGGACAAGAAAAGTCAGTGTCTCAACAGAGCAGAACTGACACCAATCTGTCAGACTAGAAGCGCACACACGCGCACGCACACACACAACCACACTCACACCCACAAACTAATGCAGAGTAATGAAGATGAAATTAAAGTGATGAGGAGGAGCAGACAAAGAGACAGTCTGTCACTCATCCCGCCGATGCTTCAGGCAATTGAGTTTTCAGCTGCTTCGCTTGTTGGTTGTATTGTTATGGAAACTTCCTAAACCAATTACACAGCATGTGAGTGTCAGCTCTCACTAGTCTAAGTGAGCATCTTATGGCTGATGTACACTTTGTTAGCAAACAGAAGTGCCAGACATGTGCTTGGTGAAATATGTAACACTGAAAGGAAGGACACAAGATGAAGATCAGCTCCATTAAAGTTTTTTTTTTTTTTGCTTTTTATTCACAACAGGTGTTTCAATGGACCCATTTAGTTGTAAGAGGCCATATACGCAAATGGCATTTGTAAAAAGCTTTTAACTATGTTATAATGTTGCCTGGAAGGCTGCATGTCCCCAAAAGTTCCTTCAAAGGTGCACTATGTACCCTGTCTCCCTGGAAATGATATCGCTTTGCCTGGAACCTTTCACAGTATGGCATTAAATGTATCTATTTTGAATAACTCAATTACAAATTTTTTATTACAAAAAATATCTTGAAAGCATTCTGCATTCTGCAGATCTAGTATGTCTGGAGGCATCACCTGTTTGGCTCCATGAAAACTTTAGTGCCATTCAGACATGTTAGTGCCCAGAATCAGGACTAAACGTGGGGAATCATTGTTTTAGTCGTATGCAGCTAACTCCTGGAACAGTTTTCCTGAAGATGTGAGACAGGCCTTTGACAATGTTTAAATCCAGGCTCAAAATGGTTCTGTTTAGCTGTGGTTATGACTGAGAGGTTTTTATGCTGCACTCTTCTCTTTTAAAGTAAATTTTATGATGATTATTTAGGTTTTGTATTGTGATTGTAGTGTCTTTCTTATTCTGTAAAGCACTTTGAATTAGTCTGTGTATGAATTGTGCTTTACAAATAAACTTGCCTTGCCATACTGTGAAATATTCCTGACAAATCTATAAGTGAAAGCATTATGACAAAGACACACACGTGTTTGAACATGATACATTCATTACATGCACATTACTGTAATCATTATTTACATTTATCCCATGTCATTGTAAAAATCATTGCACTACAAAGTAGATGATTTATTATTGATCCAACAAAGACAAACCACAAGCATTTTAGAGCAGTGGTCCCCAACCACCGGGCCGTGGACCGGTACCGGTCCGTGGATCAATTGGTACCGGGCCACCGGCCGTCCAAGAAATAATTAATTATTTCCGTTGTATTTATTATCTGAGTCTGAACAATCGTTTAGTTTGAAAAATCTTTTATTTTGAAAAATGACCGGATTCTCTCGGTTACATTTCCGTCACTTGAGCGCCGACAACTTAACCACTTAGCGTTCCGACGGCCCGCGCGCGTATTGCGTAATTTTACGCAGCAGTTTTGCGTTTTAAACACGACGAAACGGACAAAACAAAGGAAGTACGCGACCGAGGACACTGTGGATGTTTGTACAAGTTAAACTAGAGGCATCTCGGACCCGGAGCGGTTCATGGAACCGAGTGAAGATCTCATGATGGACTCAGGAGCAGAGGACCTTATGTTTTGATGGACTGGATGCTGTTCCTGATCGGTAAGCGTGGTTTATTCTGCTATTGTAGGTCAAATGTGTATCATGTGTAATCATTAGCATTAGCTAATGCCAATCTGCGCCCCAAAGTGTATAAATGCTCAGCAGACAAACTTACAGTGATTCTGACACCTGTGGGTAAAACTATAGGGTGTTACCTTTACAAAGACCCCAAACTTGTGCATTTACTACTGAGGGTTCAATAGTGGGGATTATTTTAATTTGGAGAGGTCAGAACAAAGGCCAAAATGACCCGGAATGCTAAGGGGTTAACCCACAAATTAGCAAAATGAGTTTAAAAAAAAAACGGTCCACAGTAAAATTTTCAAGCGTTGGCCGGTCCGCGGTGATAAAAAGGTTGGGGACCACTGTTTACAATGCACTTTGTACGTCATGCTACTTTTTAAAATGACAGTATGTAACTTTCTGGAGGTGAAAATTGTATGATTCTATGGAAGTATAAAGTTAAAACCATACTTGGGAACATTGTCCATACTGTGGAAGATTATAGCCAAAGGGTCAACATTTCCATGAAAACTAGCAGGAAGAAGCCCTCCTCCAGGCCAAATGAGAGTCAGGTTTGTGGAGATACGAGCCTGCTCACAGTAAGGTTTGTTTTTTCAGTGCAATAAATACATCAATTATTGTATTCTTCTTCTTATAGTTTTCTTTAATATACGTATTTTTCAAGTTACAAATGGCAAATGCTACTGTATATTTTTTGTGATGGATAAGAAAAAAATGCATTGCTGTACATTGTATTCGAAAGTATTGCAGATTTGAACACGGTACTCCCGACGGTGAATATGCACATGTAAAGTGGAGACTGTCACTCCTCAGAAATCTGTCAAAGAGATACAGGATCCACTCCACTGCTCCTCATTCGCATTCACAAGAGTTTCCTCAAAGTGCTTTAGGGCTGCAGGGATTTTAATATCAACTCAGAGACATCCATCTAATCTAATAGTCGTCCTTAATAAAAGACTTCCAGGGCACTTCAGGAAACATGGGTGCGTCCTGACACTCCATATTTCTGATGTGGCTTTTATTTAGATTAAAATGATGTTATGCACAAGTCGCTGTAATGTGGCATGGAAACTGAGCAGCTCTCTCAAAGTGATGAATTCTGTGAGCACCATTACACCCAACAATCCTTTGGCACTTCATGAGAAAGTACTACATTACTTTTACTGCACTAATGGTCTTCTTTGTGGCATTGCTTCGATTCATTTGTCAGTTGTTCAATGTTTTCATTATTTATTTATTTTTCAGAACTATTACAACAATCGTAGATGGTGTGTATGACTATTTTTTACCCATAGATGTCTGGGTTTCACATTACGTTTGCCAATGGTTTACTAATGTTTCTCTCGCTGCTAATGTCTTGTATTTGTGGTTAAACTTGTAGCTGCACGTGTACGCAAAAACGACGACACTGTACATCACCAGGCCGACAAAGCCCAACGCAGGGATTAGGTTCAACGTGGTGCCAACAAATTGAGAATGAACTATTGACTTTTTTATGTTTTAGCAGAGCAAGCCATATTAGCATCCAAAGTGTCTATCACTGTCTTGATAGTCTCTAGGCTCTTTCAGTTTTCAGCACATATAGTTAGCCTATACCACAACAGTAACTGTACCAAAAACTGTATTTACAAGCATACAATTCAGCGTGGAGTAGAGCAACAACCTCCCAAACTATTTATGGTACGGTAAATGGTCAAATTTTTGTACTGCTTTTCTGTCTTCAAGTAACCCCTCACCTGTGTATATATCAGTACACAGGCACTGAGGGCTAAGCAGGTTAAGTGTCTTGCCCAAGGACACAGCTGTATTGATAAGAGGGAGCTGGGATTGAACCGTTAATACTTTCACATAAAAATACACTTAAACTATGCCCCAAAAACATCATTTGGTATTAGACCCAATGACAACCTTTACAAACATTACAAACACATTCTTTTCACAATGTTTCGTCAAAGTAACCTGTGGAAAAAGTCACAGTTGCGTTCAGCAGCTCCTGGTTGGTAGGTGTGGTGTGATGATGAAGTGCTCTCGTGGCTGTGTTGTAATCAGACGTAACGCAGCTCAGAGAGACACAGAGGCTTGACATAGCCAGACTCCCCACTGATGTGACACAGCTCCACTGTATTTCAGTGAGAAATAACTACAACAAAAGCTTCTGAAATAACACCCAGCCATGCAGCGGCCTGACTGACAGCGACAACAGCGAGGCTCACGATCAAACTAGAACAAATCAACAACAGGCAGAAAGACACAAATATTAGCCCCAAACCTTGGATGACTCACACAAGATTTCAAATCTCCTTTTGTCTCCGGATATGTCCCTGGCTATTTTATTTCTCTCTTTTTCACGTTTCTATGCAGGTTTTGGAGAAGCAAAAGCCAAGAAAATCATTTTTATAACCACAGGAAGGAGGATGTTTTTATCCAATTTATGTAAACTCTAAAAGTGACTTTGGTGAAATTGGACAGCGGTGATAAAGTTGCACAAGTGTAAACATATAGGAGCAACGAACTTCAAGTTTCTCACACAAACACATACTGACATGTCCCTGAGCATGACACTTCACCTTTATGTGTCATGTGAATGTGTTGGTGACTGTATGACACTGACTGCAGAACTTTAAAGCTACTTTGAGTGAAGCTACACATTCAAGTGACACCTTTATGTGTCATGTGAAGTGTTTATCATGCACATCTTTAAAAGGCAGTTGACTTTATTGAATGAGACAGATGTAAGCATGAACTGGGGACAGAAAGCGGGACATACAGCAAATTGTCGAAACGGGAACGCAAACTCAAAGCTACCACCCAGAGTAGATTGAGTGTGAAGTGTATCATGTGTATATTTTTCCTATAATCACATCTGTTAGACCAATGAGTACAAACCAACGGAAAGCGTGTGCTCTGGTTTACGAACATAAGAGAGGACATCTTTTTATATCGAGAAACACAGGGAGATCTTGCACTGTCATGGCCAACTTTGACAGACAGACACATCCAGCCTTCATGTAAGACCTGAAGTGATGCAACCAGGCGAAATCCCATCAAACACACTCTTATTTCCATATACGTCTCAATGTACCAAAGACAAGAAGAAATGAGGATGTTAGCTGGTTAAGGCATTGCCATAGTAACCACAATAAAGACCACCGCAGTTAATTTGGAGTATGAACAGAGCAAAAAAGAGGAGGAGAAATTCATGTACGGTTTGTTGTTGTTTGACATGGGTGTTTGAAGAACAGATGATTGACAGAAGAGACGGGGGCGAGAGTCAAGCGCTGTCTATCAGAGCACGCAGTCAAAGTGGACTATAATGGGAAATGTGTCAAGGGATATTTGCGGAGCGCCAATTATTAAACAAAAGACAGCAAACTACAGGAGCGTGTGTTTATGGAGTTAAAATGCAAAGTTCATCCAGGAATTTTAGATATGTGAGGCGTTAGAACATAGGAAATACTCTTTATTCTTCAAGGGTGATTGTGATAATGATTCATCTGTGATAAATGTTCGAAAACGTACAGTCAGAGAGTGAATAGTGTGCAACTGGTGCGTAACAAAAATCACACCAGTTCTACACTATTCCTTCTAGACTAGTTTAGTATTAGTATCCAGTGTATCAAATAGACTGTACCACCCATAGACTGTGTAAAGAAGTGGCCTAAGTGAGTTGTGATGTCACCCACAGCGTTCGGCTCCAGTCAAATGAAGCTCATCCAGGCTAGAGAAGTTACGGGGGGTATTCCAGTCGGGAGTATCGTAGCAACCGAAGAGCCAATCTAGGGTGAAGCTGTTGAAGGTAATGCTCTTTTCTTGCCTGCACCACTGGTTTAGCAGGGGGCAGGCACTTAGCAACGCTGTCAATCAAACCTGTTGCTAACGGGAGCAACCTTGGGGAAAGAAGCTACCTGGTTTGTCTGTTATTAATGTTCATATCTAAAAAAAACAAAAACAGAATCATGTAGAGCGGGTTAATGCAAACAGTTTAAGACCAAAATGACGAGCCTGGCAGCAGCAGTTACAGAGAGAGGAACCACAGTTTTCTAATGTAAAGGGAATTGGAGCCAGAGTCGATGGAGCTGGAAGTGCGCCCATGCTCACTTCCTATTTGGAGCACGGCAGCTTGCAGGTTAGCTATGTCCGTTTATATATACAGTCTATGGTTACCACCACACCAGGCGGTACAAGCTCCTGGGCCAGTTCACAGCGAGAAGGCACACACTGTTCAGACAAAATGAGAATGCTTGCCCCTCATGGTGGTGAATTAAGGGGCTAAAACATGCCCTCTGGTGTTTAAAAGTAGAATTCATTTAGAACTTTTTTTTCACATATTGCCCCTTTAATAAGACATTTAAGGGCTGTTCCTCAAAACAAATGTAATGATGTGATAAGAGTTAAATACTGGAAACATGTGGCATTAACACTACAAGGGAATTTGTTGATTTGTTTTGTTGTTTTGTTTTTTTTCGGTACCATAGAAGTTAACTTTAAGGGGACACTGAGAGCTTACTGCACTTGTGTAACTTCCACTGACTGTTTGATGTGTGGTGTTTTCTTCATGCAAATGCTGTGAATGTGAGAGAGTGTGTCCGTGCGTGAGTGTGACAGACAGGAAATGTTCCAGTGTGTTCTCCCTGCAGGCTGTTCCTATTTAACTGTTTCAGCCCACAACATGCATATGGTATAAATTATTCATCACATCCACACTTTGCTCAGATGTGTCTGTGCTGCTTTTGAACACCACTTATTCACTTTATATCGTCATAGCTACAAATGTAAAAAATGTACTGAAATATGTAGGCTACTGACAAAAGTATCCACATAACCCACATAATGCGTAGGGTTGAACAATATGAAAGCATTTGTAACCATCACAATATATTTCAGCCAAACCACTGTGCTGAATGTATTAGTTTTCCATCTGCCTGACATTGAGAGTTTTCTTTTTTCACCTACATGTCCTTGAAGTTGAAAGGAAATCTTGCCATTACTAGTCATACAATTTCTCTACAGTATGTGAATCCTGGCTTGTTCACAGTAACTTCTTTACTTTGCCTGTACATTTGTAATTTTGAGCTGAATTCTTCATTCAGTTTAAGTTTTGTTTTATTTATATATATTTTCTGATCAAGTGCACAGTAAGGCATTCTCCTGCAAACCCACATCTGTACTTTTTAATGAGCTACTTGAGACGTTGCTTTACATAGCTCCCACTGAAATGCTTATTGTTATGGCTGATTGTTTGGTTGGACTGTGCTGTGTTGGCGTTCACATTTGAATAATTTTAGTGAAGCATAATAACTGTCAGTTGTAACTCTTGCAGAGAAGCAGTTACGATAAATGTAAGATGGCAGAGAATACTGTTAGCGCCAGAGTTGGCTCTAAAAATTAGACTCCACACAAACAACTGTTGACCAGCTTCAGCAGATAAACTGCATATTATTTCCTCAGTTTTATTTCTTGAATTTTCAGAACTTTAATTAAAAGATTACTTTTGTTTCTGTGGGCTATTTTAAAATTAAACCCTGACACCATTTTTTTCCTATAACTGCTTGTGGAGGGCCTGTCACATTTGTTTACACAGTGGTCATGTTACTGATTTGCTTGTAATGTTCCACAGTATGGCATTAAACTTTTCTCCATGACAAGGTGACACCACCAGGAAATGTTACAGGTTAGAACTGTGGAGAGGTGACCCAGCTTACAGTAAGAATGCATGATCAAGGTACTGAGCAAAACAAACACCTGTAATCAAGCATATGTTAGATAGATGTTTAATGCCATACTGCAGAACATTTCTGGAATAGCAATAACATTTCTATGCGTGACAATCGAGGGCTTAACAATGTGGGATATTAATGAAAAACATCCCAAAATCTAGTTTGGGAAACAGAACCTAAGTATAAGGCGCAGGTAGAACATCAGAATGAAAGAGCCACTTAATCTACATGTTGACTTTACATATTAAAGAAAACTACAATATATAAAATCTGGATCCACTCATACACTTCAGTTTTAAAACCCAGCATAAACCCACCGCGTGTCAGACCAGGTACAGGACAAAACAGCTGGACGCACAGAGCTCAGGTGCACAAGTCCGAGCCCAGTCCAGAAAACAACAAACAACAAAACAAAGTGAAGCAAAGCGAAACAAAACAAGGCAAAACAAAACAGCAGAGGTGGTGCGCCCTGTGCCGCTGCAGACACTGATGACACTTAAAAGCATGAATGGGGAGTTACTATTAGTCCTACAGCGCAATGGAAATTAACCCAACTGAAGAGGAGCACATGCCTCTGATGAGGTGAGCACACGATCCCAGGGCTGACGGCTGAGAATCCGCTTTACGCAGCTCACTCTCTGGAGTTTGAGTGGCTCGCGTCGCCCGTGGCACAACGCCAAATACACAACCAGAATAATATTTAGAGCGCTCATACTTGGAGTTGAAATTACATTTGGGATGCGTTTCCCTTTTTTCTATTGATGAAAGCACCACTGTGCGCAATGGGCCTGGTACAGCGAGTACAGCAGAGCAGCGGGAATACACGGAACAGATGCGTAAGAATTTGGAAATTTTATGAATGAGGAGGTTACACGGGGCATTACCTGTCACTGCAGATGGAGGCGCACAGCGACGCGCACTTGGCTCAAGGCGTAATGTTTCGGCCAAGCAGAGAAAGTACACGAACCATGAACTTTGAGAATTTGGACATTTTTGTGAATGGGCAGGAGTAGTGGACATTAATTACCTGTCACCACAGACGAGAGCGCACAAGAACCGTGAAGCTCAGCGCGTTGAGAAGGTGAAGCGGCGCCGAGCTCGCACTCAGACAGCGGCACTAAAAGGAACAATGGTTAAGGAATTTTAATATTTTAATGAATAAGGGCTAAAGGACTAGAACTTTACCTGGGCATGGATAAGAGAGCTGCCTACACATAGCCAAACCTTAACTGTATACGCTGAATTCTTTAGGCGGTGTAATTTGCCACGTTTAAAATGACTGTCCAGCTCTAGGATTTGTTTGGACACAAGGCTGGAGTCAGTGAGGTTATTTCCTAAAAGGGCTCACTCATCTCATCTCATCTCACCTCACACTAGTCCTTGTGGAGGCTCACTGTGTGTCTACTGTCAGGAAAGTGCCCTGTCAGTTTCCTAGCTGCTTTGACCTTTGACCTGTGTGCTGTCTTGTGTCTGGAGGCTGTGTGGACCACTCTGATGAAAACTGAGTGAGCTGCTTTGTGTTCTCAGCACCTGTCCGCTCTGTTAGCCCCAGATTTTTGTGATTCTCTGAAGTGGTGTCTTTACTCAGCCCTCGGGCGCCTGCATGTCCCCCTGCAGCCACACTCTGATCAGTTAGACTCTGCAGAGCAAAAAGCAAACTAATGTCTTATTTGGTCATGTACATCACAACTCACTTACTAAAATGTTTAAATGTTTTATTTTAAATGGAGGGTAGGATCTGGTTTAATTCTCCAAGTGTTTTGTTTTGTCAAGACGATTATCCAATCAGAGAGGAGAATGAGCCTCACATTTCTCATTTGGGCTGCCGGTTCCTACAGTTAAAAGCGATCAATACTTTATGAAGATGTGAGGTCACCATTGCTTCCATCAAGTTGAAATGGACATGATTGACAGATGTATTAGTCACACAAATGGTGCATCGGTATCAAAAGAAAAATGGCTGCTTACAAGGAAAAAAGAAAGGAAAAAAATATCACAGGGGACTGAAAAACATCACATATTTCTGAAGAATCGGTGAACAAAACATTAAACTCTGTTAATCTGAGGTGACATAAAGTTGATTTTGTGATGAGTGACCAATGACCTTTGTCTCACATGCCTCACTGAAAACAAAAAAAAATCTGATTGCACAAAATCTGATTGCACAAATTCTGGATCAAGATGTGACAGAGAGCATGAGGACCAGACTCATATCCCTCTGTATACAAAATAAGGAGAGATATTCTGAATTTGAAAGGAAAACCTCTCCAAATGTGTTCTCTGTATGCAGGTTAAGTCACTGGTAACCCAGGTTTAGTTATGATCAATAAGAGCTCAAATGACTTGAGGGACTCAACCATCTCCCACGTGTTGTATGTAAAGTGTGTATTTTATATTCGTACAATAAATTAACCAAACCATCATAAAGCTAGCAACAAATCTCCTGTGATTACCTTGTTCTGATCATGTTTGCTGCACATCTGCAGTGGACACATTCTGCATTCAGTGAACTCACTGCTGTGTTGCAGTGGGTGGACTCTACCAGTCAATACACAGCCAGAGAAAATGCTCTAATCTCTCATTCTCAGGCAGTAAATTAAATTATGAAAATAATAGAGGAGTAATTTCATCCAACACTAAGTCACTGTTAGAGATTAAGCATGTTCTGTAAACATCACATTTGTGCACACTGACAAACATATCCACAGTTTTAATGTTACAAAGGCAACACACAAACAAAAGGCACACACAAACAAATACAGAGAGACTTAACATGAGCTTGCCATACAGAAAGACTATAAAATGTTATATTTTGATGTTAAAACATGGAACACATATCTACAGAGAGGCCCTATCTGTGGATGGTTTTCTAACAGTTACATAGAACTGACCAAAGTGGGTTGATTCTTACAGTTGTACAGGTCGGTGTGCCTGTGTGTCACTCTGTGATATTGTCCAGGGTTGAATTACATATCTTAAAATAAATAAATAGCTTCTACAATAAGAAAAAGACAGGAGCATTATCAGGATGTCTCCAGGTTTGAGCCACAATGACTTAGTTGAATATTACAGTGTAGAATATTATTAGGATATAATAAATGTATTAACTATGACATCTGATGTGTGACTCTCCATACTTACATTTTAAATGAATTGATAGCAATTGAAGTGATATATAACGTGTTCAGTCACTGGACTAGTCTTTACTATGTGTGGGTTGGTTTATTCCTGGGTTTGTCATTCGTGTTCAGGAGTGACATTGGTTTATACTGTGTTTTGCTGCCACCTATGGAGGGTTTAAGTGCAGCACAAGTGGTGAATTGTCTCAATATTGATTGATCCACTGTAGCAAACTAAAACGTGCCTAAATGTAGACCAGAACTTGTTTTTTTCACTTCTCAGTTTTTTTATTAAACATTTTGAATATTACTGGTCCATTTGGGAAATTGAAACAGAAGCATCATAAGAATATTTCCATTCCTTCATTTACAGATCATTGTTGTAATCATTGAGCTACTAGAATATAATCTAGACAAAAGGTTCATATAACTACAAAACTAACCATATAAGTGCTATTCTTCCAATGATAACAGGGTGATCATTGTTCATATATAAAACAAATACACTTCTATAATAGCATACTCATAATATCAATATAAAAACACACTTTTGGTTATCAAAGCATTAACAAAGTACAAAAAAGTGGAGAAGACCACACTTCTAATCCCAAACACAATAAAATTCAAAAGTGACAATTACATTTACAAATACATTTCCCATTTGCTTACTCCATCAACTCAAATTTAAAATCTCAAGAACAATCAGATATCATACATTCCTGAAAGTAACATTTAATTTTGTTCAATGTATATTTTGAAAAAAGCATACTGCATTACTTGTATTGTGTATCTGTGCATTTTAGGTATCACAATCAGGATGGAGGGATATCCACATCTCCATTAGACTGCCCCAGGGCAGTCATGACAACAGAAGCAGCTAACCACCACAGTGGGAGGGTGAATTCATGCAATGCAAAGTGTCAAAAATACATATTCTTATAATTCTTTGGAGTTATTTTTAACTCCATGCTGATCAAGCATTTGCTGTCACGGTTGAGCTTCACAGCACACATGCAGGGTCAGAGGTCAAGGGACGGGGGCAGACTTCAGTAGTTCTTCATGGACATGGTTGGTCCATCTCCATCATGTTGTTTGACCTGGTGCAACATCAGCAGTGTCACCAAAAGTCCCAGCAACTGCAGATTCAAAGACACAAAGGTCAAAACTCAAAATGCACATACAAAAATATACAAAATATTATACAAAAGTCACAAATGAAAGGTAGAATAGCAAAAAACACATAATTTGTTTTGTAAAAATACAAAAGATACAGAATCAGAAAATTTGGCTATTCCAAGCAAACAAAACAACAATAGAACAATGTTTAAATCAATTCAGAATCAAAATCCGAATCTTTGTCATAACATAAAATCAATATGTGCAGGAACTATATATTTGTAAGTACATAAGTCAATTGTAATACTACAATGTAATTTGCATTCATAAGTTAGGAAAGTCATCAGGTAAACATCATTTAAGCATTGGCTGAAATAAACACTTACTGCTGTGACTGCAAAACCAAAGCAGAAGCCCATTAACACCTTCATAACAATGTCAATGACGTCGAAGAGATATTTTCCACAGGACTAAGGAAGGACAACATCAGTTATGTTACTTAAGTTGGTTATTACACCGCGCAATCAATACATAAATAACATAACATTTCAAAAGAATAAATAAGTTGACTTACTGTAGCATATATCTGATCTGGTCCAGAGGTGCCCTGCAAACAAAAGCAATACATCGTCAATGTACCAGAGAACTTTATGGTTCAATAGAAAAGCATTTACCCCTTAACTAGAGGACTCCCATGTCAGGTATTGCATTTTTCAATATCAACAGGGGAGTCAAAAGGGAGGGACAAAGGGGTCCGTCATTCTGGGCCCTGGGGTCTTGGGGGCCCAGAATTGGACCCTCTTTCTAATAATGTATGTTAGAGGGGACCCATGTCAGAATCGGAATCAGGGTTACTTTTATTCATCCCCAAGGAGAAATTCTTTAGGCTTATTGCCCGGGGTCCTGAATATCAATACCTATGAATAATATAAGCACTTTTTAAATAATTCTTTTGATTCATATTTTTTGCTTGATCTAACAAAAAGTTGCCATAAAACCAACCTGCGGTCTGGATTTACATCCATATCCTCCATAAGTACTGGGCCCAGAGCAGGAGCAGGAGTCTGGGATTGTGGAGCCCCAGTCCTCAGGCTTGCTCAGCCCACAGCACTCAGCCTGAAATAGCATGAACTCAATCAACTCCAAACAGTTCAAAACTAAATGGTCTTAGTGCAGTTGACACTCACACTAGACTGGAGCCCATCCAGCATCGCTCTGAACTCAGGATGCTCCATGTAGGTCTTAGAAATTTCAGATGTAACATTTGTAAATCCGTCTTTGAGCTGCAACCACAGATGGATACGTATGAGAACCATGCCAATTTTTAAAATGAATATAAATATGACAATAAACATTTGACCTTGTTTCTTGTGACAGCGACATAGATGCCAAAGATCAGCATAACAACCATTCCAGCCACCATGAAACCTGCAAACTAAGAGACAAAACAATATGAATATGAATGACATCACATACACTTTTCTATAAGGATGTTAAGAGATGTTGCACTTACGATTTTAAGCGCCAGTGGTTTCTCTGAGCATCCGGCATAGATGCCCAGGCAGGAGATACCGAGGACTCCAATGGCAAAGACCCATCCCCACCCTATGCCTGGAGTTCCCACGGTGGAAAACTGTGAAAAGAAAAACCTCTTATGTTACTTAAATAAATCTGAGAATACATCAGAGTGTTTCATATGGATATGTAACTTCAACTTGTCAATAGATGGCGCTCATACAGTTGATTGAATTAGGCTTCCAGATGTAAGGCCTCGAATAGCTCACATCTTGATTTAATTGTGTAGTGCAGTTTTATATTACAACTGTCAGTGCCATCCAACAACATCCTGTCTTGGAAAAGCTGTTTACAATCTGAGGACATGAAAATATTAAAAGCAGCTACATATGTGCAGGCAAAATCTTTGTTTACATTAGACAGATGTGCTAACCATGGAAACTCATAAAATAAACTTAAAAACTAAAACAAAAAATGTATTAAAATGAGTGAATGTGCATTGTACCTGGCCACTGACAGCACTGGCCTTGACTATTCCAAAAATCAGCAGACATCCGATGATCTATGGAGAAATAACAACAATATGGAAAGGTATAAGTAAAAACACAGGGAGAAAAAAGTCCTGACTGTCTCCTCAAACCTGGAGGATTGTTCTGTGATCACATGGGGTTAGAATAAACTCCACAAATTACGTCAAGATGTGTGGAAAATTTCTGTCTTGAAGGCCTGGCTTTAGATTAAAGTGGGCTGGGCCTGTTTTGTTTTGTTTTTTTCTTTTTCTTTTTTTTTTTTTTTTTTTGTATTCTATGGCCACTGGGAGGAGACAGAGAATGGAAAAAAATATCTCTTGTTTGTCTCAAGCATGGTATCTATTGACCCTCTTGAGTGTGCATCTACACTTCCTGCTCCATACTGTGCGCATTGCCAATGAGTAAAAGTCTTAACATGAGTCGTGATCATCCATGTCCTGTCTGATGTTTAACAGCTGATTTATTTTAACACGACTCTGCTACATCCTCAAAAAGAGTGAATGGTGCAGGAAGAGCGGCTCCGCACTTGTTGAGAGAACCAGATCCTGCCTTTTTTTGACTATATTTTGGCTCCGCACTTGAAGAACCAGATGTAGCCTTTTTTTTCCCATTATATTCTGTTTTAAATTGTATCTTTAGTATTTTTTTAATTCAATTTTATTATTTGTCTGAAAATTACCATAAAATACAACATCTTTAATACTGAAAGTTTTTTTTTTTTTTTTTTTTACTTATTTTTTAATCTTTTATTTTCTTTAACTTTCTTTTAGAGCGTTTTTTGAGTGTGTTTCCCACCCTTTCTGACAAATGCTCTTCTGTGAGTAGGGGTCGCAAATTGGGGTGGGGCCTTAAACTGAAATTTGAGCACTCTCTCTCTCTCTTTCTCTCTCTCTCCCTCTCCCTCTCTATACCCTCTTTTTTCTTCTCTTTACTGGAAATGACTTATGCAACATAGATAATCACATAATCACGCAAGTTTGTACTCTCCAAAAGCATACCTATGTATTTCAAACATTTTTCAATCTTTTCAACAACACATTACACAACTTATTATTTTCTGCACATTTTGATGAGGAAAAAACACATATACCACCTACTTATGCTGCTTTATTTATTTCCCCTGAGAAATACAGATAAGGGATTTTAACAAAGTAGAAAAACTGACCACTGATGATTTATGATGCATTTAGACAAAGAATAAAACGATAAACTAGATTTCTTTAAAAAGTTATTTAAAAATGATTACTTACCGCAAATAAAACATTGAAGAAGATAAAAAGGCATTTGAGACATCCGTTAATTTTGCCCATTTTGAGATGTTAGTCCTTGGCGTTGGAGATGAAGTGGTTCCACCTTCACTAAGTCTGCGTGAGAGGATGCAGTGGCCGCTCTAATGAAAGGCAGGAGCTGTAACAACACATTTGAGCTCTGCAGCCCAATGAGACCAGCCCCCTGCACCTCCTGTCAGCATAACATGCAATGTGTGGACATAATCAACAATTACAACTACTGAATGATGTTTGTGTTACTGACTGTCATAATTCATGTTTTTGTTTTGATTTGGGTTCTTTTTTGTTTGTTTTTTGGGTTTTTTTATATGCATTTGTGTATATTCCTCACAGTGATACGCTCATTGATATTGTTTAACTACAATTACTAACACGAATTAAAAGGGTTTTTGTGTTAATCTATATTTTTACTAATGGGCTTGGGCTGGGGCCATTTGCAATAGGAACATGTCAGTCAAAGCACCTCAGACACATAGGAGCAAATCCAAACAAAACTTGTCTTCACCTTAATGGAAAAGAATGCATTTTATTTGATCACCTGCTGAAACATTAAATTGCAAAGAAAGGCAGCAAATCTACTCAAGAGTGACAGTTATTACATTCAGGGCTGTTATTGTTCCTTATGTTGTTTTACGATCAATAACCATCAAACATCTAGGCCCTCTATGCTTTAATCCATACTTTTTTCTGCTGTCCATCGGATTGGATTGTTAAATGTTGTTGAAATATACGGGAGCGCCCTTTGACCTTGACTTTTGTCTTCAGATCACATTGTTTAAATTCCAACCAAAGTCGCGTCCGCTGTGTGATTTTAGGAGACGCTCACTGCCACTGCCACTTTCTGTAAAGCTACCTCCAATATAAACGCATTGCCTAACCATATTTCCTCTGGTTTGTTTCTTCATCCTGTGTCATCATCACGTCTCTATAGAGTAAAAAGGTGTAAAAGTCCAATGATTTTACACCGGATGCACGTTCTGATGCAACCATTTCAAGCTTGGGACTGACATGATGAGAACACTTTTATAAAACTTTAATAAAACAAACCTGGACATACTGTATGATAGTTTTGCGACAGTTTTGTATCTCTTTGAGTCCACAGAGTCCATGCAGCAGCACTTGTGTTTATCAGAAGCAGCACCACCCCCACAGCTGGCCCCTTCTGTCAAGGCCTCCCTCTCAGATTTACAAGAGAAAACACTGAGCGACCGATGTGCATCTAAAAAAAAAAAGGGCAAACGTTAGATAGTACACTTTTTCCTTTGTTTATATTAATGAGGCTGAACTTTACGAGAGAAGGAAATTGTGTAACGTAACTTCTTCGTCTGTTACAACACCAAGAAAGAATTGTGTAGGCATGACAGATGCTTCCAATACTTAAAGGTGCACTGTGTTACTTTTCTTGTGTAATGTCTGACTCGATTGTCACCATGGAGATGTTACTGCTGTGTCTGCAATGTTCCTCGGTATGGTTCCACAGATCTGACCTGTAACCTGGTCTTATGGCGACACTTTCTTTTTCACAGAGATAAATACAGTTCCCTGCATTATCAGAAAACCAGTAACATCTTCATGGAAACTATAGCTGGTGACCCTACACCAGAAAAGCTACATAGTGTTTCTTTAAAGGTATAGTATGTATTTGGAGGTGGCATGTCACCAGCATGATAGAAAGGTTCATGCTATACTGTGGAAGATCCCTCCAGGGTAAATAAGAGTCATATTTGTCTGCATGTTTTTCAGAGAAATAAACACAACCAAATTGAGGGGTCTGTGTAATACCTCAGCCATCCAGGTATGATCCATAGTAAAAAAAAGCACTTCTAATCTCCCAACTGGACAAAAAGTTGTAGGAGTGAAGACGTTTTGCTGTTCATCCGAGCCGTTTCTTCAGTTCTCGTCAGACTATTGCTGAACCGTGTCTTATGTCTATCTGAAGGAATGAGCTAACGCACCTATTGTTTATAGTTTCTGTTGGTTAGCGAGGTCTGCTGAATGGTTATGCTAAATATGGGACATGCACAGTTCATACTTACTGTAGCTCAGTAGATTTATGCAAAGTCTATGTCGTGTAACGCAACTCTGCTTTCAAAGCCTGACAATAAACATCAAAATAATGTGATCCTAAAAACCTCTTCTTGTGGTCTGTTCTTTGCAGTTCCCAGTTATTTTGAGCATTATTTAATGTTCAGTCCTTCCAAATGATCTGATGATTATAAATCTGATGTTATGCTCTCTTATGCTTCTCTAACTTGTATCACTACTTTGTACTTCTTAAGTAATATGATTTTGAAGTAAGTGTACCCTTGTTTAAGTACATCTTTTGGCTACTATATCCAATTCAGCATATAATATAAAGAACTGATAAATGTAAGCCCACTTTAGCCAACTGAAACACATTAAAATGCACTAGAAATCATGAAAAAACCTTAAACATTTTCTTTGTGGGAAGGCCCCCAGATCCCTCTTTCATACATGTTTTTGTACTGTTATACTTGGGGCTGTTGCTGTTGTGAGCCTCTAGAATTTTCAGTCTTTTGTACAACTAACTAAGATGACATTTTCATTTTGTCAAATATGAATATATGGCACTGAAGTGGCGAGGACCCCAAAGGCAAATTCTGACAGGTAACTACAATTTTAACGTATGAGAGCACTGGAGCAGATGCCGTGAGGCGCAGATGAACATGGAAGTGGAATGCCGGTGGGCGGGTACTTATGTGAAGCCAAAGGGAAATCAGCAAAGAGGCAAGCACTTTTATTGTTTGACAGCTAGTGCAACCAGCCAATGACAACCTGGGCCTTCAATTAACAAAGCCATTACTTTTCAGAACAATACAGAATATGAAGTGTTTACTATAAATATAAATGGACATAGCTAACCTGCTAGCTGCCGCTTTCTAAGCAGGAATTGAACATAGGCGCAATTCTCTCTCTATTCACTTTGTGTTTAAAAACTGTCACCCCTCTCTCTGTAACTGTCGGCTCGTATTTTGGGCTTAAAATGTTCGTATTAACCCGCTCTACGTGATCTACATGATTTATATTTCCCTATTGTGTACATAATTCAAGATATGAACATTAATAACAGATAAATCAGGCACCTTGTTTCCTTGAGGTCACTCCTGCTAGTGTTAGAAACAGGTTTGATTGATTGTGCGGGCGGGAAGGGATGTTACTTTCAATAGCCTCGTTCTGGATTGGGTCCACTTTTTTATACAGTCTGTAGTGGAAAAATACTATAAACAATAATCCATTTGCAAAGCGCGGTGAGTTACGAAATACAAAAAAAAGGTTTATTTTTTGTTACAGCTGATATGGACAGGTCCCAGGCCTGCTCTGGCCACAGATTCATAGCCTTCCGGCGTCACAAGTCTCTCTGAGTTTCTCCCCTAGAGTGTTTCTCCCCCCCTGGACTTTTGTTTCACATTCATGGGATAATGAACTTTTACACCAGAGGAGAACAAAGGGCTTTCTGGAGGATGGGACAGAGCCTTCACACATGTTAATGTCCAGCCTGGGTCTCTGCATTTACACAAAGACATATGGTTATGGTTATTATTAGCTTGCCGTGTGACAAGCTAATTACAAGAAATACATCATTTTTTGGCATATTGTTCCTTTCACCTCCAGACAATTGAGGGCAATAGGGAAAAAATCATAGAGACATCAGTTTGAAACTTCTTCTGTAGTCTACTTACACAAACACAATAAAATATATATATATATATATATATGAGTTATGTCTTCATATAAAAATATAGCACGCACTTTATGTGTAAACTGCCAAAAATGATTTAAAACAGAAACATGGAGAGAGCCGGGGTTAAATTTTGCTGTCATATTGGATACCAAATATTTACAGAAGGGAGTTTGGATATTTTATTTAGTATTTGATAAAAAAAAATAAATAAATACAAAATCTTACTGAAAATGTGTCTTAAAATCCAAATTCAATGTCCAAAAGTCAAATCATCAAATCAATGGCTGCACATTGATTAAACAAGATAATAAAACATCTTTCAGTGCACATTAGACAGTTTGTGTGTTTACACATGTGAGGTTGTATGTTCAGAGACTGAACTGACCAAAAAACAAAAAATAAAATGGATGAGTTTTGCCTGTAGTGTCTCCCCTAAAATATGTCATTTTTAATATGTAACAAGTGTCTTTATCAATGGCACAAGTTGACATCAGAGTTGTGTAAACATCTAGAGTCTGAGGACTGTGAAAGTCTGTGGCCCTGGCAGTTTACTTTATGACTGTTATTGTTAAAGGTTTTACAGGAAAAGGCTTTTATTGCTGCTGTCCTGTTTTACAAAAGAAGCACAACATGACTGCGACAGTCATTTTGGTACTGACCGTTACTGACGACGTTTTCAGTGCCATTCTGTAACTAAATACTTTTTAATACTGGTATTCAGTATTTTGTAACTAAATACATTTTCAAAGTATTCTTCCCAACACTCACCACTGAATAGAGCAAGTCCTTGACAGTTTGCCACTTTGATCTGATCTTTCTCTTCTTTTGGAGTAGCACGCTGGATACGAGCGTGGAGTAAAGTATATGACACATATAACTCAGAGGTTTTTATTCTGCACTCATCTCTTTAATGTTCATTTTATGATGATTATTTGTAATTATTTGTGTTTTGATTTTTTATATTGTATTTTATGTCTTTGTTATTCTGTAAAGCACTTTGAATTATTTGTCTTGAAGCCCCATTTCCCCCGTTTTAGTGTTATCACTTTCATGTATTCTGAAATCCTTAGGTGCTTTTGTTCTTCATCTACTTTCTGTAAATACCACAAAAACAAATGCCCACAAACTTCTTTCCAAGTTTCATTTTGAGTGAAACATATTCAAAATGTGGTCAAAGTGTGGTCAAAGTGAAGTTATCTGCAGTCTTCATAAAACACATTTGAAATCACTTTAAAACAAATGTACATAGAACCATTTTAATTGAATTATTTTATTTAATTTTTTTTTCACAAAATTGTAAAACATTTTTACAAAAGTCAAAAACATTTTACTTAATTTTACTTGATCTTCCCTTTTTCTTTCTTCTTTTTATTTTATTTTATTTTATTTTTTTTTAAATACAAATGCACAGTACATAGTGTAAAAGGATTGTCCATGTGTTTTTCTTGCTGTTTTCTACAACCATTGGCAGCTTTATGTCCACAACACTGCAACAACAAAACAGAAACAAACTGTCCTCCTGGAATAAACTTGTTATAATTTTATTATTTGATTTCATTCACATCTTTTGCCGATCAACTACTGAAAAATTTTGCAGATGAAAAAACATAATTCAGATTCTGTTATAGTGTTTAGTGTATCTATTATACACCAGTGGTGGACGCTAATGAAATACAAGTAGTAATGTACTGTACTTAAGTAGAATTTTTAGGTATCTGTACTTTACTTAAGTAAATTTTACAGTGGATACTTTTTACTCTCACTACACTTGACAACAGTATCTCTACTTTCTGCTGTACTACATTTTTGAACTGAAATGAAAGTGAAGTATTTTTCATATGATTTGAGGGGTTATTTTTACCATATTTGTGGTAACACCTGATGAAGGTTTTCTAGTTTAAGCTTCAGCTTTGAGCAAACAAAAATAAATACACAAAATTCATGTGAAAAATTCAGAAATTGTATTGTGACTGTTGCCCAAAATATGTATCATCAATATCACTAACTTACACTTTCAAAAATTACACTTGTGTGAAATACTTTGACTTTTTACTGTTTATGTACATTTTTAAACTAACTAAAAGTATTACTTTTACTTAAGTAGATTTTTTCATGCGATACTTTTATTAATTATTCCTCTATCTACCTTCAGTAGAAACAGTGCTGCTGCAAGAAGAGCGCACTTATGTCAGTGTGCAGCCGCTGATGCCACAGGATGCATTATGACTGTCATTGGTCAATGTTCAAGCCATTACTTATGATGTGATCCCCAGTGTTACCACAATAGCTGTGATTATGACGTGGGAAATGGCACCGTACACTGACTCTCTAATACTAAAATTCTGTATTCATCCTGAGCTGATCCAGGATTGGTTCAAATTGTACCCGTTTTTATTAATCCATTTTGTTTTATCATGTTATTGTGTTGTGGCAAAATAGATCAGAGTTGAAATTAACTGTGAGACAGTTTTTGCAAAAGGCAGACACACAGCAGCAGCAGGAGGAATATTTATCTGTTACTTCTGAAGAAACAAAACATGATTAAAGGTCATGTGGACTTGAATGAACTTCTAATAGAACTAAACTCTTACTTTACTCTAAAACATCAACAGACCAACAGTATCATGGGATTTATTTCTTTTACATAAATCCCTGTCTATATCCAGTAGTGTCAAAACTGAACTGAAAGTAACTTATTCTGCAGGTGTCCTGATTACAATGCACAGGTTTTACTGACGGAAACCGGAGGAGTGGATGTGGTAAATTCACTTCACTTTTTCAGTTCACTTTTTTGAATAATAAAACACAGTTATAGAGTGTATGTTTCCCACTATAGTAGATACTAATATGTACGAATCAAAGCTGGTTATTGTAAAATCACAACAGCGTGTTCTAGTGGCCACATAGTGGAACTACACAAGTCTCTGACAAAAAGATACAAAACAGTATTACTGATGTGTGTTTGTGCCTTTGTAAACTGAGAATGTAGTCTTTACTGACCTACCTAATATTTATTATTTATAAAAAATATATAAAATACTGTAATTTATCAACAAAAGTCAACATTTATTATGAGCATTTAATTACATTTTTTACACTCCTCACTACAATCAATGCATTTCCTATTTACAAAACAAAACAATCTGGAACATCACTGAGGTGAAGTAATCTACTTCCTGGAACTCCAATGTCCCATCCACTTTCATGTCTAAAATAGAGCCAATAATGACCAGCTCCCAAACTCCCTGAACAGACCCCTCAGAAATGTCAACAGTCTTAACAGCCACTGATGTGTGAGGCATGTTGAAAATGCCACATAAAACATTCACTAATACAGGACAACATATAACTGGAAATATTTGAAGCAGCGGCTGCGTAGGGTTGTGTAGGCTTAGGAGAGGTAGGGCCAGGTGAGGTAGGGTTGAAGTTGGTATTTCACTCTGTTGGAGTCGTCCACTGTGCTCTCCACTGCAGGCCTCCTCCAATACCTCTCCAAACCCAGGGCAAGAGACAAGGCTATTGCTGCAATCTGCAACGCACAAAACATCATACAGCTGTGTCATGGTAGATCAGAGTTAGAAAAAAGTGTATGGACACCAAGATACTAAACAATACTAAAACCAGTAACAGATCAAACAGTGGAAAACTGCTGTTGTATCCTTAGGAAAGACACCACTCACGTTGCTCCCAGTGTCTGAGTATTGAGTGAGTGGTTCCTTGATATAAAGAGCTTTGAGTGACTTGAAGGTGAGTGCTCTATAAACGTGACCATTCATTCTGTAATAAACAAACTAGATACCAATTTCAAGCATCAAAACAAAAACAAAAAAGACATAAATACAAGAAATGAGGACACTTCCTGAAGTACAGAAAAGTCTTAATCTATGTGGTAATATTGGAGGAAGACCATGTGGTAATATTGCGACGGTACAAGGCCAAGAGACACTTGTAGACGCATGTAGATAAGCTTAGCATGCCAACAAGATAAATAGAATCTTTACATCAAACACCTGTTTGCATGTTTAAAGCACATGACTGTCAATGCATTTACTTATCACTGAGTTCCAACGTCCCAAGCCTAGAGCATCAAATCAAACTCAAAGTTGCATTGAAGTCCCTGCACCAGCTATGGGCCGGCAGTGTGTTAGTCTACATTCGATGCTGTGGTTTTGAGAGCAATGTCATTTTATCTCTACTTTGCTTGTCTGTGGGTACAGGGTGTATATGGTTTGAAGCTACTGCAATACAGCTTTAAAATCACATAACCTTAAGGTTTCAAAGTCACATTTAGTACATGAGTTACATACTGTGATGGTGGTAACAGCAGAAATTATTCCTATTCGAAGTTTGATGGGGAAACTCAGATAGCTCTTTAGAATGGGGCCACAGGGCTGAGAAGAAAAAAAAAAAAGTTAAAAATTGTACAGTATGGCATTAAATTATTGATGTATGATTGTATTGTCATACTGTAAAACGGCACATTTAATACCAGATCACATGACTGCAGAAGCCTAAGGGCTAGCTGCAACAAAACTGAGATGAGAAAGAGGCTTTTAGCTGTTTTGCCTCACAAAAATGGAATACACTCCAAGCACAAGCGAAACTGGATACTTTGGTGACACTATTTAATAATCTGGCAACAAACCTTTGTACACACCTGCTTTTGTTTTTAATGTTTTAAATGGACTAGTATATATAATTGTTTGTTTTGTTTGTTTTTCTGTTTGTATTGTATTTTAAACAGGGTGGTCATGAAAATTGGGTTCCCCTGTATAAATAAAGATAAAGAAAAAAAAAGAAAAGAAAAAAGAACATTTCAGACAAAGCAATAACATATCCGTGGAGACAGTGAAGGGTATGTTCAGTAATAAAGCTTCTTAGTTGCATTACATATACATATATCAAAATACTGAATGCATATTAGTTCAAATAAAGCTTTTTAGGTGCATTATATATATACATATATATCAAAGCACGGAATTCATGTATCCTTTGAATGTTGTCATATAAGCACCATTTTTATACTGAATTCATGTATCCTTTGAATGTTGTATCCTTTTGAAGGTTGTTTAACGAGCACTATTTTTATACAAAAGTTTGAGCACTGGTTTAATACTCTAACACTGAAACTATTCATTCATTAATGTTGTATCCTTTTGAAGATAGTCTAATGAGCACTATACTGTAACACTGAAACTATTCACTCATTATAATAGTCCTCCTTTAAAGACAACATTGTGTGTTCTGGAGACTCAAGGCCGAAAAACTGACCGGTGCAGTCGGGGAGGTTCGAGAGAGGTGAACGAGGCCGGAAGGAGGAAACAAGGCATCAACCTGCTCAACATAATATTTGCATATTCATGCTGCATTTTTATCCTCTGGGGCAAGGGAAAGGCAGACAGACCGCCTGCTGCACACACGAGGGATAGATCATTTGACCCCGGGTACTGTATTAGATTGTAACTGTCAGGGGAATAAACTTTTGAGATTTGAACTGATTGAATCCAGTCGTCATTTTGATAGAACACGCCTAACAACAGGCATGTGACCTTAAAAGTAAAATATATTAATATAAATAACCTGCTTACCTTGGAATGAACCCAAGTTTTATGTGGTACCCTCAAGGTCTCACTTACAGCTAGCATACAGTCCACCGAGCTGGTATTATGGACATCTGTGCCGCTAAACAGAAAGAAAAATCATAATATAAGAAATTTACACATATGCTTCTTGGGGAAACTGGTCCTAACTTGACTGGTGTTGTATGTTGTTGACTAATAACAAATTAACATCATGGGGATCTGATTTTTGTCCTCTTTTGTCCTCTTTTTTAAATTTTTGAAGTTAGTTTGTATACAGATTTTAGTCTCTCTCTCTCTCTCTCTTCAACTTGTCATAAGCTACACACAGTACCTTATGACTTAAGTCGAAACATGTTAAGTTATCCCACCAGTTACAACAATGCATTTTCACGCTTATTTTATAACGTTTAGAAACACTTTACCTTACATTTGATGGGAAAGGAGTGGGAGGTGCGCAAAGACAGGAAGCAGGGAGTTGATCTTCCCAGTCCTCAAAACTCCTGAGCCCACAGCAAGATTCCTGTGAACAAACCCTCTCACCTTTCACCACTTTAAAGCATCGGTACTGTATAGAATCATTTTTATATGTGTAACTCACCGACGCCTGCAGTTTGCTTAGCTCCTGTTTGATGTATGTTTCTGTCTTGTGGAGCGGGGTCACGCTCAAAAACACCTCCTCCACTGCACTGTCCATCTGCACAAAGACATGATTTAACTCATAACTTAAAGGGCTACTTTGGAGATTTGTTGGTCATGTGCTGTTTATCAGAATCAATTAATATAAGTGAAATTAATAATATAGAAACAAACTGATCCAATATTGTGGCTTTGACTACATTCACACTGGTTATTTTCATAATTTGCAGATTAGGTATTTGTCGTCCTCTGCTGGTAAAACTGGGTAGTAGTCCTAAAGAAAGAGATACACTGGAGGTAAAGTAAAATCGAAATCAGAACAAATTTGGTGATACCGCTTCCTGGTTTCATATCTCACAATGTACGTGTGCTTTAAAATACTAAGTGCTGCCAGCTGCTACATAACAATGATTAAACCAATGTCAAAAGTCTAATAAAGTGCAATAATGTTGGCTGATTAATAACCTTAAGTTGTATGAACATTTACCTGGGCTTGTATTTGTATGAGAGGTGAGGCGACCACGATCAGCGCCACAAACTCCACAAAGGTGAGAGCAGAGAACTGGAGAGCAGACTCTGGTTATTTGAAGTGCATTTCACTCTTTCCTCTGAGCTATGTGCGTATATGCGTTACCAGAAGGAGCAGAGGTTTGATGTCCAAAGAGGCGGCGCACAGACCCAGGAGGGACAGGACCACCGTGATGGGGCCCAGCACCTGCAGCACCAGGAGACCGTCACTGCTCGACAACTCGTCCAACAGCTGCGCAGAGACACACATAATCAGAATCATATTAAGTAAACACTGGGAAAGTAGCAACATAAACGTTACATCAATTTAAGGTGGAGAGTCTGCCACGTTTTTGTCTCCATGAAGATGTGCTTTGCCTGAAATGTTTCACAGTATGACATTAAACTTAACCATCTCCATGAACGCAAGCAGGAGATTCTACAGGGGCAAGTTACAGGTCAGATCTATGGAGCTGGAGCCTGCTCACAGTAACAGTAACAACATAATAAGCAGATAGTGGAAGTAAATAGTGCAGTTTTAACAAAAGCCTGAAATGCATCTGTTTTGTTTTGGGTTTTGTTTTGTTTTTTTTCTGCTTAAAGACATTGAGCTCATGAAATTATCAGTTTGAAAATTGCGTGTTTTACTAAAAAGGATTTTGCTGAGACAATTTTGTAATGTCAATGCCAACACTTCAGACTTTTTAATGAAAATATAGTATCATAGTGTATTTTTGGAGTTATTTTGTTTAATCTTGTGCATGAGATTTACCTTTTCGACAGGTTTGTTACCATCAAAGGAGATAAAGCCCACTACGATCATCAGCATTCCAGACACCTGAAGAAGAGAGTGTAAAAAGCAGTTCATTGGCAAAAGATAGTACTTCAGCAAATGATTCTGTAGTATTATTGTTGTCGGTCTTTTTGGTTGACCATACCTTGTTATAGAAGTACATACATATTGCATAATTCCCAAATATACTGTATATTTACATTCCTCCTCCCCTGTTGTCATTTTCCAGAGAAGTGTCCATGGTCCGAATGACATATTGTTCCACAAATAGGTTAAGGTATGCACACACACTCCTGACATTGTCATCGTGTAACTCCTGACAGAAGAATTGAACTACCTTTGTCAAGCTTCAGCCATACTCTGGTGAGATGTCAGTGAGAAAAAAAAAAAAAAAAAAAATCAGTGACCATCTGTTTTTATTGCTGAAATGTTATAACTTTAATGAAGCCTACATTTAACACATCACTGGTAAAATGTATGAAAAAGTTTGAATAATTTGACAGCAATTCACAGAGCTGACTTGCAATTAAAGGTGCACCATGTCACTTTTCTGGTGGACGGTCTGCCACCTGATGTCATTGCTTTGCCTTTAATGTTTTGGAATTACACGTATCTGTATCAGTGGAATTATATGTATCTGTCTAAGGGAAGTAAGAAATGGCAACTAGGCTATATTATAAGTCTGATCTGTGGAGAGGAGAGCCAACTTGTAGCAAGAATGTATGTTTTTGAGCAATAGAAAAACAAATAAAAGAAAGTTAAATGGCATGCAGATAAAGTAACAATATCCCCATGGTGATCTGCAAACCTTATAACAGAAAAGCGTATGAAAAATGAAAACAAAAATGCATCTCGGAATAAAAAAAAAAAAAAAAAAGATGAAAATTAAAATAACAACAACACAAAAGAATAAAAAAACCCCCAAAACACTGAAAATTGTTGTGGCTGTAAAAAATAGTAAACTGAATAATAATAATAAAATAATAATAAATAAAACAATAATATTTCATAACATTTTGACCTTTCCCACAGCTGTCAACAAAAACATGCAATCTGTGTAGTATGCTCACCAGCAGTAAAACAGTGACGCAGATATCCAGTCCCCGTAAGTAGCTCCTGCACTGAGCCATGACTGGTGCCTGAGAGAGTCGGCCTGAAATAAAAACACACAGCCCAGCCCAGCCTCTGCGTGCATGTGTGTGAGTGATGCTGTTTAAAGCGCTATGTTTGCCTAAGAACCAAGAACATGACCAAGTTTGGAGAATCAGCTGAGGAGAGAGCGCAGAGGAGCAGAGATGTGAGGATGGCGGAAGACATAGGGAGAAAGAGAGAGGGATGAGAATGAAGGAGTAGGGGTCTCTTAGGGTTAGATGTGATTATCGGGAGGAAGGGAGGGCAGCAAAAACAACAGGAAGAAGAGGAAATGTGTTTGAGGAAAAAATGCTAAGTAGTAATCGAATAATATCTAATAGGTCATTCGCAAAAAAAAAAAAGTCTTTGATTTCAAAAGCAATTTCCTATTCCTCTAACGAGTTTAACTGAGACAGGTGTCATGTCAGAAAAAATGTATTTGTTAATATATTTCCATCATCAAGCCACATGATTCCATAACCCATCATGTCTTTGTCTGTTCCCGTTTCTTTTACAATATTTTCATAATGGGGAACTTATGTAGGGATTGAGACGGTAAACTTGGATCAATAATAATCAATTTCATGTGGACTGGAAAGAATGATCCCCATATATGAAAATGAACATTACAGACTTTGTGAGGGTCCGTTCCGCTCTGGACCTCAGTAAACAAGTACTCTTTACTTTTTATAATATAATATCAGTACAGAAAGTAGGCCCACAGAAAATGAGCCTGTCCACTTAGCCCCACACATAGATATTCATTTATATGGCATCACCCATTTAACCAGTTTGTACTTAAGAGTGAATATTAGCTAAAATTGGACAGTGGTTTGAAAACGTCACTGATCACTAGTCATGACAGGGACTTGACTTAAACATGACCTTTTGGCTTCACTTCACGTCATGTGCTGTTAAATGTTGGTCTATAAATAGCGCAGACTTTCAGTGGACACTTGAAAATGTTTCTGCTGCTTATAAATAACTGTAGAGCGCACAATAACAGTGATGATGAACAGTGACAGACAGACACAGGGCAGCTGCTGCAGTGTGAGCTCCTGGTACATTTTATCCTCCCATTGTTTAGAGAAATATCCATGCCCGGCTGTAAGAGAGTGAACCTGGTTGATAAAACAATATAGGAATAAGCTGTTGTCTCATTGGCTCATCTTCAGATAGTTGGCTCCGCTTGATTGGGACTACGTTAACTTGAGGATTTTTTTTCCTGTTATGCATGTTTTGGGTTGATTGGGGAAACAGGAGTACCCGGACATGGGGAGAAACCTGCAAACCCCACACAAAAAAGACCAATGTCAACTGAATGGACTGTACTTTTAAACATCTTATCCCAGGGTCCATGTCTACTACCTTTGCTCCAACGCCTCACTTTGTTTTTAAAGATAATAAACCATTCAAAGAAACATGGAATGATTCTAATGGGTTAATAATGTCAGTTGTTAACAAAGTCCACTGCATACATCCACTTCCGTTGTAAAAAAAAAGGACGTTTTTACATGTAGAGTAAACACAGGTGGTAGTAGCAGCCAACTTTCCCTTCATCTTTTATTATATTTGGACAGTTGGAAAAGTGACAAAACTCAAACCAAAAGCATCGCACAATCTTTTGCTCTAGCACAATTCAGTAACATAGGTCACATCACTTTATACATAACATACTCCTGAGTTGTAAATTTAAACCTTTCGAGAGAAAGTACACGTTTTCAGAAAATAAAAATATACAGTAGTCAATGCAACAATATGACATTAGTTACAAATACATAACATCTAACTATCTGCATTTACAGCAATGTACGTCTCTCCTTTTATTGTTTTTATTATTATTATAACCTATTACCATACAATAAAATACATTCAATAGTTTCCATAAGATGCTGGGCACATTGTGGGAGTGTTGCAAATTGTTCAAGTAAGTTTTTCCCAAAGTAATTCATATGCAATATATATATATATATATATATATATATATATATATATATATATATATATATATATATATATATATATATATATATATATTTGAGCTTAATTAACAGGTTTTCAATGTATTCATTCTGAAAAAATAATGCTCTGAGTAAGAAGAGTTTACGCAGTGGAGGTGCTGTCTTTCCTTCCAATCTGGCAGTAGAGGATCATGGATATGACCATACCAAAGATCTGAAAGCACACAAATGCCAATATGCATTAAGTTTGATATAAAACTGTAAAAAAAAAAAAAAAACATATCCATCCAAAGCTATAGTAGTATAATGTTTACTGACCAGGATAATGGCAATGGCAAATGCAACTCCCAACACGATTTCCATGCTTTTCTCCATCTCCTCTATGAGTCGGTCAGTGCATGTCTAAACAGAACCATTCAATAACACATCTGTTTTATCATAATAATCATAATTTTATCTCAGTAATTCCATTCTGTTACCGTCTGGTAGACACCACTGGACCCACAGGCGGGGTCGGACGTGGTGCCAGTGGAGGTACATTTGCAAGATGGGGGAATGCTGGTCCAGTCAGCAGGGCCTTTGAGCAGACCACAGCACTTGAGCTGAGGAAACAGAAATTATACAGGATTTATAACTCACACAGATATTCAGCGAGTTTTTGAGCAATTTTGTGTTTATTCCTGTTGCAATTGTTTTAAAAGTAAAGGCCAACATTACCTTCTCCTGCAATTTATAGAGGTCGTTTTTAACATTATCTGGTTGGTCAGACAGAGGAAGGAACTTATTCATGCGCTCTTTAATCCAGTCCTTGACCTGAACAAATAACAATTACACATTAGAATACAACTCACGCATATTTTATAAAACTATAACTGTAATACTGTGTCGCACTTCACCTTGTTTTCGCCGACAGCTCCCAGGATGCCAGCTGCCACCAAAAGGATGAAGATCAGGAGGAGGAAAATGAAGAACTGAGGAAGAACATGAAGAGTAAGTATCTCTCAAAGGAAGGTGAAAATCCTATATAGTTGTGTTGTCTACATAACTAATAACGAAATATTATTAATGTTAGATAAATATATCAAATGGATTTTTTACATATAGAAGTAATGTTGCACTCTCCTTTTATAGGATACAACTGAGGCATGACTATTGTTTGAAGAATGTACTGAATACATTTGTAGTATAAATAGTATACATACCAAATACAAATTAATGTAATGTTAAACAAATGTCATTTAAAAGAAGGAGGCAGGCACAAACCAGGAGGAGCATGCAGCGGTTCTCTTTGACGGCACCACAGCAGCCCAGGAAGCCCAGTACCATGATGATGACCCCCACAGCGATGAGGATGTCCACACCAGGAAGGGATTCATCTGAAATCTGTGAAGAGTGAAGTGACAACCATGACCAACAACCACGAGCAACATACGTGAGCGAGAAATGTGAGCGACAAACATGAGTGATATACAACAATGACAGAGTATTCAAAGCTTAACAAGTTTTTAGTAAGTCTCACCGAGTTATTGTCCTTATTGACCTTTAGGTAGATGGAAATACCCAAGATGATACAGCCACAGATCTGGAGAGAGATTCACAAACTTTGAATAGTGTCAAATTGGCACCATCTTCAGGTTAAACAAAAGAATTGCAGTCAAATTGGAATATATAAAATAATTCAATCTTCTTTAGAAAAAGTAGTGCTTTCTGTAATGGAAATTTAAATATTGTGTCATTATTTTACCTTTTAGAAATCACATGGTCTCATAACTAAAACTCATTTGGTTTGGTCGTCAAAGACAGTGTTAGAAAAACCTTTCATGTCAACCCTTTTGTTCCCTCTTGGTGGCTAGACTTGTTAAGATGTGTTGTAATGCAAGTGAAAGTAGATGCAACCAGACCATACAGTCGGCCTTCAATCCCTCCCTATTGACCCCCTGAGGGGACCCAGCTCTCTCCAGGAGCTGGCCTGACCACACCTCAGCAGAAGTACCACACTCCCTCCCCTGAAGTGTTTCACATCTAGTATTGTTTCTACTCCACATGCTACTTCACAACTTGTATTGTCTCTACTCCAAATGTTACCTCCTGAGGGGAACCGGCTCCTAAATGTCTACAGGAGCTGGACTGACCACCCCTCAATGGGAGTGTCACATGCTTACTTTGAAATGTATGTCCTCTGGTCATCTCAACCTATATAAACTGGGTGCTTTCCAGCATTCGGGGTCTGACATAAGGGGGAGATGCTGTCGGACCTATTTCTTGCAAGAAATAAACTCTTGTCAATGCTTCAACATTCACCAGAGCCTGCAAAAGGAGTCTTATTTCCACGACAATTTCTATCCACCGTTACAGATATTTATTCATTTAGTTCTAAATAAGTCACACTGATTCCTCCCATGTATAGAAATGTGAAAGACTAACATGCTTCCCTACCTGCCAAACCTGTAGAGCCTGTCATGTGCAAAACATTATTTAATGGAATACTTGCATCCAGATTTTCCCTAAAGGAACAATAGTTAATAATTAACCTACCTTAACTTTATGAATTTTTGATATGTTGTGGAGGTGAATTCCCTTCAAATTAAAAAGTGTCTGGACTACAGATTGGCCTATGTTAGAGCTAATAGTTGATTTTCTAAAAGGTACACACCTTGAGTTATTCATCAGTATTTCTGAATGGCATTTGCTATGTGCATATATAAAAATATTGTTTCATACTGCTTGCATTTGAAGTGTGTGGCATTTGCTCTTATAAACAAATGAATCTGGCCAACAGGGTTTCCAAAACCAAAGTCAAACAAAGTAAACGTAAAGTAAAATCGCCTTTGAAAACATTTTAATTTGAATGATAAACTGTCTCAGTCTTACATTTCCTCAAGCTCAAACTTACAGAGCAGCAAAGCCTAACACACCTTCCATCGTTATAAGCAGTATTACGATTACAGCTTTACTGGTAAAGAAAACCACTCTACTGTGGCTTAAACAAAACTTTGATGCATTAGGTAAGACTTAACATATAGGTAGTCACACCCACTCATAGGATTACAACAAACAACACACATCACTAGAAATAATGACCAGTTTTTGATTTGTATTACAAAACAGGTAAAAAATGTAGTGGTCAGCCCTTGCCTGTAAAGCCAGATGACTCATAGGCCTACTGGCTTGAGCAACAAATATAAGCCCTATTATTATCATAACCTTTACCTGTCATTCACGCATTTGTCAACAGTCTTAATCTGTCGTCTTTTGAATATTTGTGTAACTCAGATTCGTCCAACAAAAAGGGACTTTGCTGTAAATACACAAAGAGGCTATTCAGACAGCGTCCACAATATGGTTAACATTGATTGAATTTTATTTTGGGACAAAACCGCACCAGACAGCTTCTTCCTTCCTCTTGGCTTCATGACATATTGAGGTTATTACAGTACACAATCATTATTCTAAACTGATTTCCAACATGGATTTGACACTAGCAGAGCCATTTTTTCCATGCTTAGAACTGGCACAAAGAATACCTCAGTCTGTAACAAATCAGAGGTAGAATCCTGTTTTTTCCTGTTCATTGTGCTTGCTTAAGAGTTGAGATACGCTTGACAAGATCAGAGTTGCAGCATTATATTTTGCATGTTCCACTGCATACCTACGGCACTAAAGAAATCATGTATTTGTTTATGCGTGATATGCAAAATTCATAACTGCCATGTTTTTAAAGACTTTCTTTCAGTAGCAAAAAAACACATGAGAAGCAATCCTAAGGCATGACTCAAACTTTCCACTAGACAAATATTTCAACATTTAAACAAAGACTGAGATTGAGATATAACCACTCCAAAGACGGCTATCGTAATGTATGGGTAGAGAAGGAGACACGCCCTGAAACTGCCGACTAATGTTTACTTTCGGGAGGGAGAAGGGAGCCAGTATAACCGGTTCTCTGTCTATGATAAGACAGGGGAACAATAACGCAAGTATATCCTCACTGCAAAAAGTAGGCTTTGAAACTGATCCCCATGTGCCACAATACCTCATGAGTTAGAAGTGCCATTAAAGTACATTTATCAGAGGTAGTGACTGCAGTAAGTGGAAATCTAAAATAAAATTCTCTAAATGAAAAGTTGTGTACAGCATATACTTCCGCAATGCAAGAAAAAAAAACATTTCAAGCATGTACTCAGTCACTGGAGTCTATTGAATGTCGTAGGAGATAAGAGTCAAAACATGTTCAATATAATGTGAAGTTAACTCACCCAGAAAAGAAGATTGAACAAAAAGAAGAGATATTTCAAACATTTGTTCACTGCCATTGTCTCGTGATTGTCAAAAGACTCTTGGGACTTCTTGTTGGAACTCTCCTGCGTAGATCTGCAGAAAGACAGGAGGCAAACAGACAGACCAAGCCCTACTTCTAACACTAACACTAGGTCCGCCTCCGGATACTACCTTTTCATTGTTGGGCTGGGCTTTACAATAGGCAAAATAGTAACTGAATCCACCTTACATTTGGTTATTGTGAAGGATAAATACAGAATCTCTAGAGTGTTTCAAATTAGAAAAATGTGAGCCAAATCTGAAAATAAATAAATACGCAGAACATTTAAGATGATTTAGTGTTTCAGATCACTTGAGAATGTCATGTATATCAGCAACCCACAATATTAAACAACTACTAAAGTCTTACACAAAAAGTAACACAAGCATTTATTGTATATACATAGCCGAGTCAGAAATCAGTGCTTAAGCAAATGAACTAAATCAACAATAAACAAAGCTCCTTACTAAGTACTACAAATGCAAATACACTGAAACAATATTGCATAAAATTATGTTCTTTTATAGTTATAGCACTCATCCTGATATTCAAAATCCTTTGTGTGTATACTGACCACCATCCAAACCCTTCACACAACTTAAATACATTTACGCATTTGGCTTAGTAATTCGTGCAAAAATATTTGTTAACCTTATGAATGGTGACCAAAAGGGTCAGATCGATGAGAAAGAACTGCTTCTCCTCGTGCAGCCACACCAGCTTCATCTTGACTTGGCCTTCTGGGTGGTGAAAGTTCATAAAGAAGTGGTCCCCGCTGTAGTTGAAGGACAGGGGTCTTTTGGACCTGGTGATGGTGATAGGAGCGCTCACACACCAGAACGGCTTTTGAAACTCATCCAGGAGAGTCAGTGTCATGATGCAGCAGTTCTGAACATCACAAACCAAATCCAACAAAACTATCAACAAAGGTAAGGTTATATACCTAAACGCATTCTATACAAGGTACAATTACAGTGACTAAAGAGACCATGTGTGTTTAGGCTTATAAACTGTACCTCTATGGACCCCTCTAGCTCATCAATTTTCCAGGGAAGTCGAATGTTTCCAGACAATGACTGATGTCGAGAAAGGTGGTTCTTGTAGATCACACCAAGTACCATGGAACCTTTTGCAACTATAAACAGGAGAACGTTATGATAATTGCAAATGCCTAATGTGGACTGTGAAATAAAAGGGGCACATAGCATATAAACTCTTGCTAAAAAGCAAAAAGATTTAACAAAAAGACCCAAAAAATTACCCGAGTGACAGGAGATGTCAGGAAAGTATTCAGACATGATCTCTGCCCCAGTGTTGTGTAGAACAAAGTGCAAACTGTAGCCATGAAGCCCAAACTGAGGGTCAGAGCTGTCCGCAGGCCACCTCACTGTTGGCTCAAAATATGGGCTGTGTATTCAAAACACAAATAAAGAAATATATAGAAGGTTAGAAATAAAAAAAAATAAAAAAAAGCAATTACATTTTGTGCGTTCAAAAGACTTTTTTGCCATCCTCAATGGACGGGGGCTGGGTTATAGATAACAAGTTTAGATTACATTTTATTTTGTCTAATAAAAAAATAAAAAATAATACAATTACTTTCAATACAAATTTTCAGAACATAAAAAAACAGGGTTTTTTTGTAACAAAGGTTAGGGTTATTATTGTATAGGAATAAAAATATTTTACAATAAAATACAGACTATTAATCATTGTCCTTTCCCTCACAAGAGTCAAATTTCCTCTTCCAATGTGTGGATTCTGCTCCAAACCACATGCTTTTCTGATTCACTAAATACATTCTATGGGTTTCACTAGACTAGACTAAATTTAACTGAAAAGGCCCAAGCTTATAATTTAATTGTAATTTGTACAAATAAAACATATAATCTGCACAAATTTCATTTGCATTGTTTTTAGAAGTTCGTGGTTAGCAGATTCACCAGCAGAGGGTGCCAAATCACTAGTGGGCCGAGACTACCAAACCATTTGTAGTCAGTTTGCACATACCTCACAGGGGATCCAAAGAGGCTCCGTTCTACCAACTTGTGAAAGTGCAAGCAGACCATGATGAAGACAATGACCTTCTGTCCCTGCAAACAAAAATCACAGAGGTGTACAAAATGTTGGAATTCATAACAATTCATGCAAAACCTAGTAAAAAGTAGTGTAATTTACCCTCAAGATGCCAACAATGAAGCCTGGTGATATGAACAGAACTTTGATTAGTCTGTCCTTGCCAATCATTTTAGGATGGTCCATTCTATCCTGCCTCAACATTAGAGAGTGCCACTGGGGTCTGTAAAAAGACAAAATCAAACAAATATGAAAATAAATAATAACTTTGAGACAGTAAAGCTTCATCTCTTACTTCCTATCAGGGTGTGTCTCCTTCTTCAGGCCGTGAAGCTCCAAGCGGCTGATTTGGTTGAAAAAAGGCAAACGCTCATTGCTCCATCGCACAATGATGGAGGTTTCAAAAAAGTAGACTTTGCTTGGCTCCAGCGTGACCTCTTGGCCATAATAATCTTGAACTCTTAAATGCCAGGTCACGTTTAGATTTCTACAAAAACAAAAAGGTACATTAATGGGGTTACTGAATTACTATGTAAAATAAACACAGGTTTCTTTATTATTCAATAGATTAGAGAATTAATACATGAGGAGGAAAGTGTATATGACAGGATTTCATAGGTTTCTAATTATTACTTGGTTTGAAGGGGTAGTACCTGTGGTCAACATTATTATTATTATCATAGTTTTACATTTGTCAAGTGGCAGTTTGGGAAAAAAAAATGTAAGCATAAAGGAAGCAGCATTTGCACATTGTGACACATAACAAATATTAATTTAAGAAGTGTATTTTTAGTTGTCAAATAATAACTATTGTGTAAATTAGGCAAACTTTGGAATTACGTATGGAATTACCTCCTTGTAACTGTCCATGTCCAACCATCAAAAACCTCAAACTAGTCAAGACTTTCTGTTAAATCTTACATATAATCACATTTACTTGGTTGTAGTAGTAGTCTAACCTGCCATATGCAAATATACTTTAAAAATTGGTTACCTCAGCACCCGCTCAGTCTGCTTAGGTAGACCAGTGTGTGGGTTAACGTCTTTACGTGCGAGTCTCCAGTAGTTGAGCTCTTGTTCTACAAGAGCTTTGAAATACTTCTGTTTCCAGAAACCAGTGGAGCTGTGACCTGGTATGACCCTAGGCTTGGGGTAGTCCATCCACCATGGCCGGGTCACCCCAAACCGTGTCATGTAAATCTTATGCCATAGTAGACTGAGGGGTAAAACAATTACGTTAGATGGTAGAGGTGGGCAGATTGTAAAAAAATATATATCGTTATATATATATATATATATATATATATATATATATATAGAGAGAGAGAGAGAGAGAGAGAGAGAGAGAGAGAGAGAGAGAGAGAGAGAGAGAGAGAGAGAGAGAGAGAGAGAGAGAGAGAGAGAGAGAGAGAGAGAGAGTGTGTTAATATTGTTTTGAAGATAAGCAAAATCTGCATATTGAGTTTGTTTGCTTTTTAATAGAAATTGCTGTAAAAAGATCTGGTTAAAATGATAAAGGAAAAAAAACTGTATTATAAACTTATAAATAAGGACATAAAGATATATTGCTGCATTTTTGTGGGTTATATTACAGTAATTGACATTTATCTGACACTTAAACATCAAATTATACATTTAAAGACATACGTTTTACTGGATTGGCATAATATTGTCTGAATATTGTGGCTGGGTACAAATTTTTGGCAACATCACCCACCCCTATAGACAGTTTATCAAACAAACTGCATTGACTGAAACTGAAACACTAAACACGAGGTTTCACTGCTGAATTTTCCACTTCTAATATCTGACTAATATCTGACATTAATAATTTATATGCGCATCAAAAAAAAATGTGTTCACTTAATAAATACAGACTTAACAATTTAGTCATAACTTACTCATCATTTGCTAGATGACAAAATTGTTTGTTTACACGACTGAGGTAGTACAGGGAGGTAGCATCAAGATATGACACAATCTTCAGTAAAATCTCATATGGAAGCCTTCAAAAATAACACAGAGTTAGCCACATGTGATAAATAACATCATTTCATCATTTAGGTGATAAAAAATAAACAGGAATGGACTGGGCTTACATTTCTAGTATGTTTCTCTCTGGTTGTGGGTGTTTCAGAATATCTTTGGGAAGCTTTTTGGAGTACTCATGTTTAGCTGCAGCGCTGCTAACAAATATTAGATGAACACAGAAGCTCAATGATGTGGATTTCCTGCTAAATTAGTGTAGTATAGTAGTGTGGATGTCACCTGCGTCTATGGGAGGCCCTAGCTGTATATTTTACTTTTTCTTCAGGGCCAGGCTTTCCCCGCTCCGTGCTCTGCGGCAGCGGGGTCTCCGTCTTCCACAAAGCACTCGCAAGGTTTCGATAAAACTCGCCTCGTCCAGCTGCCATGACGAGTTCATTTGGACCTGCCTCGTGAATCTGACCTTTCTCCTCCAAGGTCATCACTTCCGCCCGCGTGCCAGTCGCTCCAGGTTTAATTCCGTGTCATTTCAAAATTTCGCTTTTAAATGTAGATTATCTTTGTTCATTCTGTCATAGTAGTGAAGTACGACGGAGTATAAGGGTCACATAAATAAAAATAAAAAAATATGCGGGCGCTACCAGAAAAAAAAGTCGTATTTTTATGAGAGTATCGGCTGCTGCGTGAATGAGTGACCAGTGCGTTGTGTGTTATGGAGAATTTGGAGCATTTTGTTCAGATAAACTTTCAATTTGGGTTTATGCACGATGAAATACTGTGTCTTTTAGCCCACCATCACCACACTATCATTAGTATAAGTACTTTGAAGCGACACTGCAAGCATTTGAGTTTGTTTAGTCGGGGGAACCATACAGATTTAGAAGAAACTGCTATATCTGAACAAAATACTCCAAATTCTTCATAACGCACTGGTCACTTATTCACGCACAAACTCAAATGCTCCAAAAAAAACAAAAAAACAAAAACAAAACAAAACAAAAACCTAAAAAAACCCCCCTTCAATGCCGTTTTCAATCATTTTTGCTTCTGTGCTCTAAAAATCAAGAACCTGACAATCATTGATCACGACCTACTGTATGAAAAAAACATTTTGTTTTTATGTTCCTTAGATGTTGTTGTTGGGAACAGGTATGACACAAAGTCTGTAATAAATACTGCTCATTTTTGGGGGTCCAAAATGGTGGGGAACAGGGGGATCCAGAGAAAAAGGTGAGGAATTCACTGTAAAAGGTTCGTGTCTCAATTGGGGAAAACAAAGTGGCAATTAGGCGACACTGATTTTATTTTATATTTATCATTACATCAAATAACACCAAAGAGGACAGAATGAGAGGAGAAGCTGTGGATCATTATTTTGCTGCATGACAATTTGGTTAAGTTTAGTTACTGCCAGCAAATTTGCACTTTGTTGGTTATCTGTGAGGAATTTGTGGGGCATTTCTGTTTTTGCTTGTCTAGCTCCAGTAGCCTTCTGGTTATGTCTTCTGCATCAGGGGGCGACAAGGATAGAGCTAGTAGAAAACGGGATACGTGTGATACTTTCCTGGAGATGGAAGTAGCAGAGACATTAAGACGGTGAAATCTGTGTCAGAATATAAGGCTGTCTTCAAATTAAAAGATCAAACAGGTGAGGGCTTTAGGGGTATGAATCTAGTCCTTAAAGAATGAGAGTGACAACCAAAGCTCAGGTAGTTCCAAAGCAGCTCTTTTTGTTTTTGTTTTTGGTTTTTTTTTGTACAGGGGTGAGCATCTAGCAAAAGCCCAAAAAATAAATGAAATATGTGGAAAAAGGTAGAAGTCACAGTGGCAGAACAGGTGGAGGTGGTGATTCATGGGGTATGTTCTGATGTCTGAGAACGAGATAAGTATAATATGGTAGGTGAAGAAGTGGAGGTTAAGCTTTTAAAGCCCGAGAGGGTGGTAATGTCCTGGGAATATTTAAAGGAAACACTCTTCCTTGGCTGTTTATGATACCAGGTTAGGGTCTACGTTAGGTCTCCATTAAACTGTTTCAAATGTCAAAGATTTGGTCACATGGCTGTAGTGTGCAGGGGCACTAGAAGATGTGCCAAATGTGGGAGAGATCTCTGAGTGTGATGCAACTGCAGCCAAGCTCATATGTCATTGTGTGGCCTTTTTGTGAAAGCCAAGAAGGTACAGTCAGTAAAAGAGCAGCACAAAATTACATATGCTGAAGCCCTGAAGAGAGTGGAAGGAGTCACTTTCCCTGATGTAGCACCTGCTGCAGCCGGACAGTGACTCCCTGTGCAGCCTGGACTCCTGCTGCAATTGGAGATCAAAGTACTTAAGTAATTCAGAGAGAGTCATTATTTGCTTTTATTGTTGATGTTATTTATGAGGCCCATGAAAAGAAATCCAGATCAGATATTATTGAATTTGTAGCTGAATCTGCAAATAGATTCTTGGGGCCCAAGAAATCCTCTCCACAGAGCCTGTTCCAGTTTATGAGGTCAAGTGAGTCAAATAGATATTGATGACTTTGATGATAACGATGCCTTTTATAGACAGGCTCGAATGTACTTGACCCATTATCATGGTTTACATCTTGCAATGGAATACAAGAAGTTTAATTGCAAATGAGCAGGAAATGCAAAAAGTAATCACAGAATCTGTCCCAAAACCAGACCTCATATGTGTTCAAGAAAACGTGGCTGAGGCCAAACCTTGATTTTATTGTTGCATGAGTACAAGTCCTTGATTACTCAGGTTTGGTGTCATAAGGGTAGGTTTAACTTGGTTAATTGCTATAATGCATGTAAGCCATGAATTTTAGCTGAATTTGAAAATATTGTTAGTAGAATGGGAATGCCAATGATTTGGATGGGAGATTGTAACGCTCATAATCCTCTGTGGGGTAGTTTAGAAAATTCTAATGATGGTATAATTGAGGATTTTTTAGATATTGCAAACATACTTGTTTTAAATACTGGTGTGCCAACATGATGGAGGAAAAGGCGTTCTGCTTACAGATATGCACGCAAGTTTCCTTCTTTGGATAATGTTATTGAGTATAAGAAGTGCAGAGCAGCAGCAAAGAAAATCATTAAGGCTGAAATGAAAAAAAAAATGGAGGAACTTCTGTGGCGCCTTAGGACCACATACTCCTTCTTCTCAGCTCTTGAGAAGAATACGTCGGATGATTGGGAAAAGGGTCAGCTCTATGATGCTTGTGTTGTCTGATGGTCAAAGGGCGGCTATTAACAGCAAAGAAAAAGCTGACATGTGTATAGGTTATTAAGGACGTCCATAACTCAAAGCATTTGAGTGAGGACATTTTAAGGTTAAGATATGATACCCTAAATGAAAGTAGGTCAAAGTTGGATAGAGGGATGGATGCTAATAGGTCATATAACTTGTTCTTCTCTTTAAAAGGATGAGGCAAAACAGGCTGGAGTGAACACGACTCCAGGGCAAGATGGGATAAGTTAGAAGCTGTTGCAGCATCTAGGTGAGGATGTTTTATATGAAATTTTGGCCTTGTTCAATTATGTGTGGGAATCTGGAAACCTACCAAAATCATGGAAGCATGCAATTGGGGCACCAGTCTTAAAGCCAGCAAAGAACCCGTCCTCTCCATCATCTTATAGGCCTATAGCCTTAATGTCTGTGCTCTGTAAGGTAATGGAGAGGATGGTTGCCAACAGGTTGGAGTTTTCTCTTGAATCCAGTGTTTTTTTGTGAATTATCAAATGGCTTTCAAATGGTAGAAGTACTATGGATTCGCCAGTGGTATTGGACAGAGATGAGAGAAAGGCAATAATTAATAAAGAAGCTGTTTTAGTAGACTTTTTAGACATTAAAATGGTTTATGACAGTTTCGTGGAGGGAAGGGCTTCTTCTTAAGCTTGATGATGTGGGTGTTAATGGTAGGGTATTCTGTTGGATAAAGTTTTTTTTTTTTTTTTAAGTTTTTTTTAAAATGTAATGTCTACTCTTAGTCACAGGGAAGATGAGGCTAGTCCTAATTTAATCGTTGAGATTTTGTGCAGTCTTAATCTAATTCATAATATGGGGTCAGGTGTTTTGTTTGTCTAGATCCCGGGACATGCTGGGATTATGGGAAACGAAGAAGCTAAAGAGTCACTTCAGAAAGAGTGCGTAGATCTGGTTCTGTCATTGCCAAAGCAGGAATCCTACAGTGTAAACAACTTACTAATATATGGCAAAAAGAATGGGAGGGGGACTGGCGTGGCAGGCACTATTTCTCCTGCCAGCCATTGACATGAAACAACAGGCACTGTGGGACCACCTGTCAAAGAGATGAAGTTGTCTTAACCAGGTTGCGCCTTAAACATTGTGGTTTGGCTGTTTGTTTATTTAAAATTGGGATGCACTCTAGTGGCTTCTGTGACTGTGGTAACCTGGAAACTGTTAGCCATGTATTGTTTTCATGCAGCATTTACAGTAGAGAAGAGGCAGCTGTGTTTTCTCCGCTGCTCTGCCATCTATGTGAGAATGTAATACCTTCTAAGGACGTTGGGGGGCAGCATTGCGCATCATAGCGTATAGCCTGCCGGAATTCATTAGAAGAAGAAGAAGCAGCAGCTGTGGATGGAGGAAGAGGAGGAGTCTCATCGTACGGTGTTCAGAGGAGAGGAGCGGCCGCCATGTTAACCAAGAAGCCCGGAGCCTCGGTCCTCCACACGGGTGAGCACAGCCTCTGTACCCGTTCGCTGGCCTCCTGACCCGTGGCATTGCGTTATAAACCTTTAACTGTTTGTCTTTTTCCGCTTGCCGTGGTTTAATCTCACGGAAATATTTGTTCTCCGTCTCGCAGTCGACGGAAAACTGGCTAGTGCTCATTGCTGTGCTAGCTATTTTGTCCTATTTAGAATGTAAACTAAAAAAAATGCATACTCAGATAACCAGTTGCTTGCAGAAATGATTTTAAAGTATGGGACAAATGCATAGATGAAATCCATACGCTCACATGCACGAGTACAAGTGCTCCCTTCCCCGGCTGTTGGGTTTATTTTTAGCCAGTTAACCAACAGATGATTAGTGACAACAGCTCCTCAGACTCTGCCCTCTCGTCTTCAGCCGTCTATTTCTGCTCATGTCGCATTTAATCGTTGTCAAGCATGTTTGTCTCGCCTATGTTTGTGCCCGTATAGAGTGAAGCTTTTCTAATGTAAGCGCAGGAGTTCGCTTTGTTGGTTTCGTGTGTACGTATGTTTTCGGGTTGCTGGGCAATTCCTGGCCTCCACCTCAGCAGACAGAAATAAAGCCTCGGATCAGCTCCGTCTCAAGTCCTTACTTTCTGCTGCTCTATCGTGTCTTGCGCAGTGGCTTTCCTTTATCAGCTACTCATTTTAGTGCTGTATAAAGGCCCATTATCTACTGCTGTTCTGGTCATCTGATAACCCTTTTCAGTCCACAGTAGGTGATAAACATTGAGGATAGCGCCGCTCCTGTTGCTTAGTTTAATGTATGAATTCTATTTTAGCCTTTCTATGGATGCTATAATTATAATGATGATTTTTTTAAATGGCCAAAACATTGAATGAGCCATCATTCACTCTGTCTCAACTCATGTGTTAATTCTCAGACACCGCAGTCCTGCGGCTGACTGACCAAAACATTACACTACCTTCATTCACACTGAAGATGATGGGTGTCTTGGGATTGAACAACTAACCTTTATCTTTGTTGCCTATTTTTTAGGAACAAAACATAAATAATTTATATTTATTTTGTTTCAGATTGTTTGTGTTGTCTGTTGTACCATGACAGCATTGATATGCATATGAGATCCTAGTGGGTATAGTTGTAAACAATTACAGTACCACATACATTTCACAGCATGCACTACGTTTTCAGCCAGAATTGCTTAAATGTGGAATTATTCTTGTCACGTTGTGTACCACAGTGTAATTCCTGGAGGGATCCATAAAAGCATTCATAGAGCCTTAGTTTAGTGTAATTTTCTCTTGTTGTCCCCCTTCCTGTGCATCCTGCACATGTGTGATCACATTGAAGTGCTTTTTCCCACCCGTCCTGTCTAGCAGCATGCCGGGTGCACTCGCTGGCACTCTGGCATTTCCAGCCTGGTGTCAAGTTCACTTTGAGCTTGCGGTTGCTCCACTCTCTGAGCATGATTCAAACTCAGAGGGAATGACTGCATGTAAAACTCGCGCAAGATTCCTTTGACATAATGAGCCAGTAGTGCATAGGCAGAGAACACTATGGTCATGTTCCCGTGAGGGCCACTTAGCTGATTTGGAAAGAAGATACAGACAAGGAATACATAGCTAGATTTTAAGATGACTAAAGATGCATTAAATTATCATTCAAATTCAGATCACAATTTGAGTTGACACACTCATCATATCACAAAAGCTGCATTGCAATTACTTAGATTGCAAAGAACAAAATTCTTTGTTAGAAAATCTTGTTCCACCTGTAGTTTAGGTCTCTACAAAACATGTTGTGAAATTCAAGGCACTTTTGTATTAGTGTATGTGTTCTTTTTGTAGGTGCCACTCTAATGGTAACGTTTCTTGATGTGTTTACAATGCCTACTCTGTATTGCAATTGTCAGAAAAATCATAATTTGTTTTTTTTGTTTGTTTTTTTGCATGCAGCCCTGTTAAATACTACATGCTTTTTGTCATGTTAATGAACACAACACCACTGCTCTATTTTCACACCATTAAAACTCATTAGTATATTATGAAGAACTGTTGAAAGATTTCTGAATTGGTGCTTGCTTCATTTCGTATGTTCATGTATGTGGGATTTCCTCACTTAGTGTGTGCCTGTGCCATTGTTAGCCTTATCACAGCCTTATTAGCAGGATTACTGCAAATTCGGATTAAGGAGAGAGGAAGTGAGCAATGGCCATCTGTCTGGCTGCAACCATATATAAGACACTAGGACTCTACAATGTTTTACATTTTTAAATGCTACATTTGATCATTATTGGCCTAATTATTAAAATTATTATTATTTTCCCATCCCTTAACCCTAAAATGTCTTTGGCTTTTGGTATTTTATTTTTTATTTTTTTATAAATTGAACACTTGTTACAGTTCATTATTTGGGTACACCAGTCTCTAATATAGAGTCTTGTGTGTGTTGAAATTTAATTATTAATTGCACGGGAAACAAGGTAGTGATGGGCCTTTTATGACCTTTGACATCCACAGCAGGGTCAAGATAGAGTAGAAAGTGCTAAATTTGTCAATTGTAGTCCCATACTTAAATGCTTCAATTGCAATGAGGTTGTTAAAACAAAATGTTGATAAACAGCAAGAAGTCTTAAGTTCTTATGTTAATTTAAAATCTTTTTGTGTGTCAGGCAAAGTGGGCGAGCCGATCTATTCTCCAAGTCACAGTGGACCCCAGACATCTCCCCCTGGCACCCTGCCTCCTCTACGCAGCAGCAACCTCAACCCTTTGACGGTATAATGCTGCATCTATATTATGACATTTTTAGTCAGCATTTAGATTTATCACTTTTGTGCCAAATAATTCAGCTGGGTCACTTATATCTCTGACACAATATTTGTGAAGCTCCCCTTTCTAACTTGTCAGCTGTGGCTGACTGTGGCTAATAATAGCATTCTGCTGCAAGTCACTTATAAACAGCTGATTGGTTTATAGGTTGGAGTTAAGGACACAGTGTGGGACAGTGTTTTTGTAATTAAGAATAAATCAGCAAAATCTTACATATGGTTCAACTCAGCTGTAATTGACATATATGTGACGCTTTAATAGTAAAGATTAACCATTTTAGATGACGATTAACATTATCATTAAATCAAACACTGGAAACATGTTTTCTTTATAACAGAGACGCATAGGTAATATTTATGAAATATTCAAGAGGAAAAAAATCCACCTAACATCTTTAGCTAAGGATCCAGTGTATTCCTGCTTAGCCTGCAGTCTTACATGCACTTCAAATTCTCTTGATTATTTTGTGGTAGCCAGCTGCTGTTTGAGCTCAAACACCATTTGTCATGCCCGACACCTAATGCTCCTTTGTTCAGTAGAATGATGGTGTGTTATTTCTACAGTAACTGACAAAGATACAGGAAATCTTTGCCCATCTCTATTTTTGAAATATTTTATTGACGTGACCTCAACATAGTTGTATTTTACAAAACCTATTTTAGCTAAATCTTTTCACATAAAGCTGTTGTTTTTCTGTCTTTTTATTCTTTACATTCAATGTTTTATTTGTCTCTTCAGGGGGGTTCTAAAGCCAGCATGTCAGACACTGTGCAGCTCTCTCCACCGTCACATCATCCGCTGTATGAGGAGAACTCCAACAAGCGCCCCGTTCTCACCTCACAACCCAATGGCCTGGCTCCTCTTGGTTCCACACGGCCAGGCCTGCCTTCTTCTGAGAGGCAGAACCCTAGTTCAGAACCCCTTCACCACCGCCTGGGCAGTGCCATGTCCAACAAATCAGGGGACAGCAAGCTTAAACCCCTGTCCATGACCCCAGACCAGGCTATGAAGCAGTTTATGTCCAAAATGTCGTCATTTGAACACCATGAGATTTTCAGCTACCCAGAAGGTCAGTTATTTGAATATATTTTGATTTGATTTTAATAATGTTTTTGCCATACTAATTCTAATATGTAATACATATTATGTAAATTATATCTGCATAGACAGCAACACAGTTTTATGTGTACATTTCTATCCTCAGTGTTTTTTGTTGGTCCAAATGCCAAAAAGAGATCAGGAGTGATGGGGGGCGCTAACAACGGAGGATATGATGATGATCAAGGGTCATACATTCAAGTTCCACATGACCAAGTTGCTTACCGTTATGAGGTTTTGAAAGTAATTGGAAAAGGAAGCTTCGGACAGGTACAGGTTTTTATTCTGATTCATACACTGTACTGTTAAAATGTTAATGAATGGTAAGGGTTGTCATTGTACTCTTTCTGCAGGTGGTTAAAGCCTTTGATCACAAAACCCAGTCCCACGTGGCCTTAAAAATGGTCCGCAATGAAAAGCGGTTTCACCGACAGGCGGCCGAGGAAATCCGCATCTTGGAACACCTGAGAAAGCAAGATAAAGACTCCACTATGAATGTGATCCATATGCTGGAGAATTTTACCTTCAGAAATCACATTTGTATGACATTTGAGCTGCTCAGCATGAACCTTTATGAGCTTATAAAGAAAAATAAGTTCCAAGGATTTAGCCTGCCACTGGTCAGGAAGTTTGCCCACTCCATCCTGCAATGTCTGGATGCACTGCACAAGAACCGCATCATCCATTGTGATCTAAAGCCTGAGAACATACTTCTCAAGCAGCAAGGGCGAAGCGGCATCAAGGTAAGCTACATTTGACATGAAGCAATCACCAAAGCAATGCATTAAATATTTTAAAAACATTTTTTACTATACAGGTCATAGATTTTGGATCCAGTTGTTATGAACATCAAAGAGTTTACACCTACATCCAGTCACGATTCTACAGAGCACCAGAGGTTATTCTAGGTAAGTATAACGATATCTAATGTACTTCTTCTGCCGTAACATTATTCTTTCACAATAAATTGGATGTTGTACTGTCACCTCATTTTTGACCAGTGAGTTTTCCTAGTCTACAGAGGTCCAAAATGGTAACCCTGGGATGAAATGGAAATATTTCTAGCTATAAACAGATCTCTAAGACTAGCTGATGCATATGAGCTCCAGAACCCGACATAGCCACCAACATTTTAAACATGGACAGAATTTCACGTGTTAGTAATTATGGTTATGAGTTGCATTATTTATTGGTTCATATTGTACAAAAAACCATGACCAGAAATCGGGGATGCACCGATGCCCGAAGCCAGTACTCGCACTCATCAATGTGCTGCCAATACCAAAAACCACTATACCTGAGCTGCGTCTTATTTGACTCACCTCTCAGCTGAGCTGTGAGCTCTGAGCAGAGTGGAGGTGACCATAAAGAGGCACATTAATTGTTCTGCAAATTAAGCTCAGCTTTAATCTTATCTGACTGTCAGATGAACTGTGAATATATTTAGGACTCTTAAAGGGTTTTATACTTCACAAAGGATTGTGAAGTAGTTTTGTGCAGTGCTTGCATTTTTTGCAAAACTACAAAAAAATGGTCAAACCTGAAAGATTTTATTCATAATTGATTGCATTTAATGCGTTACCTTTGGAGAAATCTTTTATGACTGAGATAAAACATTTCATTGAAAGTCACTGTTTTCAAAGCAGTCAGCGCTGCTGTGCTAAACTCTTCTCCCTGTGACTGCAGTGAGCGTCCTTTCATGCATGTTCAATGCAATTTCCAATGCAAGAAAGTGAACTTGATATGTGATTTATCGATTTAATCAGTTTTTGACTCAGCGTCATGCCAAAAGTGGTTTCTTAGTGCTCAGCATCGGCAAGTACTCGTTTTGGAAAAAGTGGTATTGGTGCATCCTCACCAGAAATGGTAAATAATGCAAAATTGCAATGAATTTATGTTGACTTTTGGTCTCCAGGATCTAGGTATGGAATGCCAATCGACATGTGGTCTCTGGGTTGTATCCTAGCTGAGCTCCTGACTGGTTACCCACTGTTGCCAGGTGAGGATGAAGCGGACCAGCTGGCCTGCATTATTGAACTTCTGGGTATGCCCAGTCAAAAACTTCTTGATGCCTCTAAAAGGGCCAAGAATTTTGTTTCGTCCAAAGGCTACCCTCGGTACTGCACTGTCACAACATTGCCTGATGGCACAGCTGTGCTTAATGGTGGGCGCTCACGCCGGGGTAAAGTGCGTGGCCCACCCGCTAGCAAAGACTGGAGTGTAGCATTAAAGGGCTGTGATGATCAGCTGTTTCTGGACTTCCTGAAACAGTGTTTGGAGTGGGACCCGGCTCTCAGGATGACACCTAGCCAAGCACTTCGCCACCCATGGCTTAGACGACGACTCCCCAAACCCCCCACAGGGGGTACTACCATCGTGGACAAGACCTCATCTTCTTCCAAAAGGACAACGACCACTGATGGGGGCATCACCTCCGTCTCCAAACCCACCACCACAACCACATCCTCCAAAACCAGGACTAACCTAGCAGCCATTACAGATGCTAATGGGAACATCCAAACAAGGACCGTTTTGCCTAAGTTAGTCAGCTGAGAATGATTGCACCCCACTTGCTGTGGTGGGATCTAGTTTTATGATTGGCTGTGAGCAACTAGATTGAACTAAATAAATCTGGTCTGGTCATTTTAAAGAGCATTTTAGGCAGGTTTGCACAGCATTGGGGTGCATTCTTAGAAACTTTTTAATAATGTTTGTATTCCTGAAATCATGGGGTCCACACAGACTACCAAAAGTTTGAATCAGGTGTAATGAAGATGAGCAGCAAAAGATGTGATGACAACTGTGGAGCTGCTCTAACAATCACTTCTGCATAGTTACAGGTCACAAAGACACTACTACATGGTGCTTATAGTTTAAAGAATTTTTATCTTTTAACAAGATATTATTAGAATTAGAGAAAAAACTAAAAAGGCTTTTCTACCTTTCATCAGGTATCACATAATAGACCATAATATGATTCAATAATGAAGGTAATAAATGACAAATTTAGTTCAATATTGCCTCCTGCACATGCCTCTGAACATTTGTGCAGAGGCAATGGAAAATTAACAATGTAGCATAAAGGATGGGTTTGTAAGACATACCTCGCTTGCTCCTATCATGTTCCTTGTAAGGCCGGGCTTTGCATTTTTATTAGTCAAATATCATCACTTTGTGTTACCAGTACACTGGTAGCCACAATACCCCATTATAGCTGTGTGCCTGTCTAGCTGACTAACTAGCTACCATGCGGTACCCAATTCATGTTTCTTCTCTGACAATATTTTGTCTATTACAGTAAGAAATGGCTGACTGTTAGCCTTTTGGCAAATTAAGCCTCAGTCATTAACATCATGTTGTGCCACTAAGTCTTAGAAAGAGAAGACACCATGAAAATTCACAATGCTACATAAATGTATAATTAGGGTATTTTTGGAATTTTTATTAGGTTATTCTGTAAAATTGTTATAGTAAAACCAAATTCAACATATTTAAATGTAAATGAAGGTAGTTGTTTCACATGGATCTAAAAGTCAAGTCAAACTTTTTTATCCAAATATTTCGAAGTAGCAACACTCACTATAATACCATAAGTATATATGCAAATATGGAGCAGTAGCTGTTAAAACAAGCCCATAGACTTTCAATTGGTGAACTGGTGGACAAGCAATTATCATAAGGTATTTCCATATTTCTTTATGGAAGTGTAGTACTATATCCACAGCCATAAGCATGATTAAAGAACGTTAAGGTTTTTGGTTCAAAGAACACATTAGGTTGTGTTGGCACTTTACTTTTTCAAGATTCCTCTTCTGCACAAAGCAGATGCCTGATGTCCCCACGATATTGACAAACAGAAATCACAGCTTCATTTTGTGCCGCAAAATCGAAATAAAAGTTATAAAACTGTCTTAAAAGGACCTGCTTCTATCAGCTGGACCTAAACCTCAAGATGGGAGCAGTGGAGCTAAGACAAAGTAAATTATTATTCTGAACATTTAAACCCTGAATGAAATGTCATGAGAAGTACAATGAATGAAGCAAAATGATCTGGGGATGGGTCAATTTTATTTATTTGCTACATGTTAGTATTTATTAATAATCTAATATAGGCATTTACTATGATGTGCAGTTCATAGTATATACTTGAATGTGTGTGGTCACACGCTGCCACACAAAGCTGTGTCTCTTACTTTGGCCTCAACCACATCAAAATAAAGAGGAGATAAGTGTCTTTGGCCAACTACAATGTAATGTAGCAGTCAGGAGATACACCAACACTACCTGCTCCACCCAACTCAGGGGAAGCTCCGCCCTGTTCTGGAGGAGGACTTTTCTCTTTTTGCTTGTATGTTTTCTAAGGAAGTGATTGATTTTATCTTTTTTTTTTTTTTTTTTTTTTTTTTTTTTTTTTTTACTTTTATATTTTTTAGTGAATCGGAGTGCTGAGTTGTAAATTTGTGCCTTCAGTATCTTGTCGCCATGGCACACTTGACCTTCTCTTACACACAATTCTAAATATCAGTTTTAAAAATGTTCCAGTAAATGGGGCAATAACTGAAGACTTCAACATCTGGTTGTCCCAAGATGTCCTGTGAGTACATAGTGATAATTCCCCATGATGCTCATTTTATGCAAAACTGGTTGAGATTACCTTTAGTAATTCTGATATTTGGGTCATATTATAAAGTCTTCAGAATCTTTCATCCTCAATTATATTAAAATTGTTAACATTTTCCCTTATCACAAAGGCCACCTACAGTGTTTACAAACCTAAAAGTGGAAATCAAGTGAAAGGCCTTTCCTTGAATAGCAGGCATCTCTTAATGGTGTGTATTGAGAAAGGTTGTGTCACATGGCTGCACAATGTATAGACAACATATCAGCCAAGTCACCACTAGTCCCTTGGAGATGGGAGGTGGATTTACATGACGACAGGGCTTAGCTTACACTAGCCAATTGACCACTGGCGTTAAGGCGCTAGCTGCTGCACTGATGTCTGTCCTGTCCACAGTAAACCTAGCAGTAGCTGCTGATTGACTCTACAGAAGTGCTCTACTAGTTGTTAGCTTAAATGTAAATGTTGATTTTCATGTCTGTACCTCAGATTAAAGTTAGCTTTTTTTCCACTGCAATTTTGTTGTGACCGAACAGCAAGGGCATTTGGTTGACACTACCAAAGTGCATTCCTATAGTATACACAGCTAGCTCACAGCTAGCTGCTCAAACTAGAAGTAGGCTTAACTAGATTTTTCACACAAGGAAGCATAACCTGTTTTTGAAAAGTACAAACCATTAATGTGTCAATTCTTTAAAGTGATTTTTTTTTTTTTTAAACAAAACATAGCTGCTGCGCTGTATTTTTGTGACATTTGCCAGTTGTTTTTATTGTGAATTTTAGTTGTACATAATGTGGAAAAGTCAAATGTATAATTTGGGGGGGGGGGGCTAAATGCGCCAGTTTTTACTTTGTACTGTATCTACTGTACAGAACACAAGTTGACACTTTTATAGTGAGCCTTTGTTAAATTTTATTGTGGTGGAAAATCTTATTAATAAAACTGTTTTATTATTCAACTAGTATGTTTTACAGTTTGGTAGATTTTGTGCAAATTGAAATTGTGCTGATTGCTTGCCATGTGGTCTCTCACAGCCAAGCTTGGTTGTTTTGTTGTATTGTACGGCACCTGCACACATACAAAAATGGACACATGTACAAAGGATTATCATAGAATTACTGGTTTAGATGTGCTAATAACTTGATACAACATTGAGTTGAATGCACTATCCAGATAAAAGTGGTGTGATGTAAACAGCTGTGAATGAGTGGATGCAGCAGATGTCCTAATTTTCCCATGATTTTATAATTTATCCTAATTTCTGATTTATTTTCACATTTGTAATTTCACTCTGTGCATGTTTTGTAGACTTATATCAACATCTCTGTCACAAACATCTTGTCTATCAGAGCATAGTTTTTTCAAGAGATTAATTTTAAAAAAGTAGATTCCTGTGGTCGCACAAAATTGCCTTGTAATTGGATCAGATGGTTTCCATATTAGGCTTTAGTCAGATTAGCTACAGGGACAGGTCTGCTAATTATAGAGCTAGCTCGCAGGCTAACTGGGAGCGGCTGCTCCTTTGAAAGAGTGTGAGTGATCAAGGTGGGATTTTGTGTTTAATATTTTTTGATGGAATACCAGTAAACATGAATGATGGAGCAGCAGAAGTAGTGTTTTGGTTGGTCTGAGTGTACTAAATCCATAATGTATTAGAGTATATTATCTGTATAGTAGTAGGCTAGTCGTAGTAAATCTTGGTCTCTAAACACAAAGTGCTGTCAGACCACACTGTAATGTAATAGTGTGTGTCATGTTGCACTTTAGTCAGTGTGGACACAGAACCACTGATGGTGCTTGCTGCTGATCTGAAAAGTTTATAAGAGCAGGGTTTTTGGATAATGTTTTTTCTTCCTTTGTGTCACTAAATATAGTCGTCTTAAGCATGTTTTACATCTGGAAAGGCTTATATCATGAACCAATTGAGTGAAGTTTTAACGGAGGATGGCTAAGGTTAAAAAAGTAAATACTCTGTCAAGATGTAACACATCGCTGGTTCGCAGTGGGCCACTAGGTGTAGAATGTCAGAGGCCCATGCACAGATGAGATGGGCTGTGGACCACCTGTAGCTTCACCTGAACAGGTGGAGCCAGCCTCTGACCTACAGACCCACATTACAGGCACCAGTGCTTCACCAGAGCCAGAGTGAGTTAATGTGTCAGAGCAGATAGAGTAACAACAGGTGGCACGCTAGACGCTGTCATGTTAGGGCTATCACTATGGCAACTGCAGCTTTTGTATGGTTCTAGTTTGTTTGTAACTGACAAACTTTATTGATCCACAATGACTTGGACACAGTAGCTCACATGATACAATATAAAAACAAAGGGCGCTGGTCACCACAGGAGATCTCCACTAATTTGCTGCACACATTAAAATACTTGAGGTTTCTCAGGAAGTAGAGTCTACTCATGCCACTATTGTACACAGCATTACTATTGTCCCTCCAGTCCATCCTGTTGGTCACCTGGACTCCCAGGTATTTCCACCTCTTGACTCAGTGGTGATGGACACCACCATTGTCCTCTTCTGTCTCTTCTGAAGTCAGTGATCAGTGGTTTGGTCTTTTCCACAGTCAAAGCCAGGGACCACTCCACAAAATTTGCAATCCGTGTCCTGTACTCCTGCTTCTGTCCATCTCTACATCCCACTGCAAAGTTATCAGAACTTCTGCAGCTGTCACGACCCGAAGCTTTACAGGAAATGAGATGTACAGAGGGAACAGAAACGGAGGCAGGGATGTACCCTGAGGAGCTCGTACATTACTGACCACAGCATCAGACAGTGTGCTCCCTTGGTGCATGTGATGAGACGTCAGTAATTCAGGAGACAGGAGAGGGGCTGACACCCATCCTGAGCAGCATCTTCCTCATCAAAAAGGGCTGGATTGTATTAAAGGCACTGGAAAAATCAGAGTAAGAGTGAGCACACTGCAGATGGGTCTATATTATGATATTTTCTGATCTTTGTTATGTAGTTTCCTCATCAAAAACATACCTAGAGTTTTGTTTCATTCACAAATGTTTAACACACAAACCTTCCATATTTAGGCTGAGTTCTTCTCTCAAACAGAAAGCACTCTGTTCCACCTCATGATGTCATGTGTAATACATGAAGTACTCCATAGTGTTTTTAAACTCCATACACCTTCACTGTAAGCATTTGGATGATTTCAGTCCTGGAATTGCTGATTTCTACTGAACTAAAGGTTAAGGATAGGTGTTAACTTGAAAATTACCGCTACATGACGCCACAAGGTGGAACAGAGCATGTGTGAATGAAACAAAACACAACTCTGAGTATGTTTTTGATAAGGTAACAGTATTGTAATATGGCTTAAAGCTCAGAAGAATGCATTTTGTGTAATATAAAAATTGTACCTTTCCCTTTAAGAGAAAAGTACAATTTATTGTCCCAGTTGGGAAATCCTATGCCTTTGACACAACCTTCAAAGCCATTTTGGCAATCTGTCAGTAGAAGTGGGCCTACTATAGCTGGAGCATTTTACCTATTGTGCATGATTTGGGTTGATGTGGAAACCAGAGTGCCCTCAGTCATCCAGGTAAGATCCATAGCAAAAGAAAAAATTAATTCTGTCAACTGCAAAAAAGTTCTAGAGTGAAGATGTTTTGCTATTCATCCAAGCGACTTCTTCAGTTCTGGTCAGATTGCTGGTGGACATTGCCTTATCTGAAGGGAGGAGCTAATTACACTGAAACTAACACCTATTTGTATACAGTTTCTGTTTATTGGCCAGGTATATTGAACTATACAGTGTGAACTGTGCCTGAGTCATATTTGCATAATCATCCAGTCTCCTAATAGGAGCTCTCACACCTATTAGAATACTGGCTATCACTATTGTTTTACCTGTTTTGATTTAGGTCTGACGATATAAATAGGAGATAAATGTTGTCTAAACGCCCCCATTCCTGGTCTTGGTACATTCTACTCTGGTTTTATTTCTCCAATAAAACACTGACTATTGTCTTCACTACACTGAATGGAGTAGGCCACATCGCTTTGTTTGTGGTGTCAGGGTTTAGTCTTTTGGGTGAACCAGTTTCTCTCTTAACATATTTGTAAGTTTCTTAAAGCCACTAACCACTTCTTTGAAGATAGTGAGGTACAGATCTTAGCCAAAGAAAAGAAATGGTTTGAGAAGGGAGTTAAAGAGACCATTTTTGTCAGGAAAGACAATCCATCTTTGATCAGGAATGGTGGCCTTAGACATCATTTATCTCCTATTTATAACACCATCCTCAGACCTAAATTAAAATGGGGAGAATAATACTGAGAGCCAGTGTGCTAATAGATGTGAGAGCACCCATTAGGGGCCTGAATGATTATGCAAATATGACTCGGGCACAGTTCACATTTAGTGTAGTTCAGTAGACCTGGCCAACAAACAGAACCTGCATACAAATAGGTGTATTAGTTTCAATGTAGTTCGCTCCTTTTGCTATGGACCTTGATTCCTCGACTGTAAATGCTGCCCCTCGAGGAGAGGTGAATACAAAAATACTCCTCTCCTGCTCTGCCACAGTGGATCACTGCAAATGCATGATAATATTCTTGTGTGTGGTTATAGTTCTCAAAGAAATTAAAGGATGGATACTTTCTGTGGACTTTTCAGTCCTACTGGATTAAACAGTTAGAATGTCCAAAGAAGTAGGCATAATTAAGAGTAGCACTGGAGACCCATACTTTATGATTGTAACAGCTGAATTGGAGACAGTACCCCCTCAAGAAGCAGTGAAAGGATTCAACAGTAGAGGTATTAGAATTATTTATTTCACTTTTGCATTTAACAAACAAAGAAACTCTAAACCACATAAGTCACTCTGACAAAGGTTAGCCTAGTTGTCTGTTTCAGTCTGAGCTCCTTCCCAAGACCCCTTTGTGAGCCATTGGAGAGAGTGCTGTATATTAAATATAGTTTGAAGCTGGGGTCTGGGTCTTTGGGTTCAGGGCAAGTGGAAAAGTGTGTGTGTTCAGATGGTGTCAGATTTGGCAGGCCAGAGGTCAGTTTATTTCCAGCGTCGCTCTTCATCATGCAACAGTGTTTCTCACGCACTCACAGCAATCTGTCTGTCATTTATGCCTGGCACAAATGTCCCCGAACAAGATGCAAGAAGATATTAATATCAAGGTAAACTTCTATTTGTGGCTTCAAAGCTTTGATAATAATAGTCCTACTTAAAGGAACTGTAGGCCTATGTAAGATTTTGATTTTAAATTCCATAGGTATGTACAGAACAAATATAGCTTTTACTGATTAAAAAATCTCCCCTCCCCGAACCGCCACCTTAACGTGGTGGAGGGTTCTGGGCATGTCCCACCGGGAGGAGGCCCCGGAGAAGACCCAGGACACGCTGGAGGGACTATGTCTCCCGGCTGGCCTGGGAATGCCTTGGGATCCCACTGGAGGAGCTGGAGGACGTGTCCAGGGTGAGGGAAGTCTGGGAGTCCCTGCTTAGACTGCTGCCCTTGTGACCTGGCCCCGGAGAAGCGGAAGAAAATGGATGGATGGATGATAAAAAATCTGATGTTGATTCTTAATTACAAAAACACTGGACATATTGTCCTGTTATTGATGTCATCATCTAATTCTAAATGAGAGTCTCTCATTTGGGTTTGCTGTTTCAATTCTGAAATCCAGTTGGTTTAAGCCTAAAGTGCCTCTCTTCGATCTGATTCCTTGTGCTTAGTGCTAGTGCAGCCTCTGATTAAAGCATGGTCTTTCCATGAGATTAAGAACTATGACTTAAGTGTCCTCCATATCCAGGTATCCAGGCAGCCACAGGTTCAGTTGTGACCTTTTCTAAGAGTGCAGGCTAACAAATTGCTGTAGTTTCTATATAGCAAACAACGAAGTTTAAATCTGTCAACTGGACAAATTGTAGTGAAGACGTGTCGCTGCTCATCCAAGCCGCTTCTTCAGTTCTGGTCAGATTGCTGGTGGCCACTGTCTTATATCTGTCTGAAGGGAGGAGCGAACTAAAATGAAACTGTAAACGGCTATTGTCTCCAGTTTCAGCTGAAACTGCCCTATTCAACCTTTAACGACCCTGCTATTGTTGTCTTTGTCTGGGTCTGAGGATGGAGTTATAGATGGAGGATAGATTATGTCTAAGGCCCCCACTCCTGTGTAAGAAAGGATTGTCTTTCCCAACAAAAATATCTTTATCTCCTCTCGCAAACCATGTCTTTTCTCTGGCTAAGATCTGAACCTCACTTTCTTCAAAGCAGTGGTTAGTGGCTTTGAGATGGAGAAGCACGGCAGACTGGGGTCCAGAGGAGCTCTCACGCCGGTGTTGGTACATCCTCTTATGGAATGGCTGTTTAGTTTCTCCAGTGTAACACTCGCTGCACTCTTCACTGTACTGAATGGAGTAGACTACATTACTTTGTTTGTGGCTCGGGGTTTTATCCTTAGAGTGGACCAGTTTTTGTAGGTAGTAGTTTCTACAGTATTTTTCACAGTCTTGCTTTTACATATTACAGGTCATACCTGTAGATTGCAATACATTGTGGGACAGAAATTCATTACAGTTAGTAAAAACTTTTTCTACAACAGCAAGTTGGAAGTTACAGTTAGTTTGTGGTTTACTGTAGATGGGGGGATTTTACATGTACCGGTAAATATATTTTCATACGTTTGCATATTGTACACATTCAGTGAAAAAGAGGAGCTGCACTGGTCCACACTCCAGAGTAAGTAACCCATTTTTTAAAACTCAGACTTATTATTTTTTCCACTTTTGTAATAAAGTTTGTAGGGTAGTCTATGTGTTCTGCTGCGTAAGTAGCACTTGGATGTAAACGTAGCCTATATTAAACCCCAATAAGCCACAGATGCATATTTAGAGCAGTGGACCCATGTCGGCCCTGCACCAGTGGACACTGAGACTGAAGACCAAACATCTCATAATTGTAGCTGACGCCTTCTTCACTAAAAGCTTACTGTGACTTGGATTTCAGTTAAAGGCAAGTGTGTGATTAATGTAAAGATTTAGTGGTGGGATGTGATGTCAGTGTAATAACATTGAGCACAATTGTTGTTTTGTTCTGCCATTTCTGTCTGTGAGAATATTAAAGGTGTATTATTTCAGTTTCTGTTTTTAGGTCACCAGGTGTAAACTGAGTGCTGATCAATAACGACCAGGGCAAATTCCACCACTGTGGCTGAGGTGAACTCACTTCTGCATCCACTGCATTTTACAGGTAAGCATTTCATGTCATGTGTTTAACGTTTGTGTGACAGCTAAAATATATGGCATTAGAATAGCACAGAATACTGTTACCTTCTTTGATTCTTCTGTGTGTTTGTGATGGCAGATGTTTCATGAGGCCAACACATCAGTACTGGACTACACATGTAGCCTAAAGGACTCCAGCGTCTGAGGCAAGGTAAGTTTATTTGTACAGCACAATTCGTACACAAGGTAATTCAAAGTGCTTTACAGAATAAGAAAGACATTAAAATCACACAAATCAAAACATAAATAATCACAAATAATCATCATAAAATTAACATTAAAAGAGAAGAGTGCAGAATAAAAACATTTCGGTCATATGCACAGCTAAACAGAACCATTTTGAGCCTGGATTTAAACATAGTCAGAGGCCTGTCTCACGTCTTCAGGAAGATTGTTCCACATGTAGAAGAAGCCTAAAGGACAGCTCACATGAAGCTGAATAATCCTCATGTCTCTTCAGGCTGTTTTTAGACTTTATACATCAGCTCATGTTCAAACAAAAATCAGTTACAGTCTTTAACTTTCTAAGTAGTTTCTTACACTATTTATTTACATATTTTAATGTATATTTTTGTTAACTATTTTTAAATAAATGTTTGAATCCATTTTAGCCCTGAGTCTTACCCAGTAAATTGGGTAACTGTATTATAAATTACAGGTGATTGCTGTCAAAACTGGACATGGACTCGTCCATCGCCCTGGCTGAAGTCACTGAGGTGGTTGGCAAGCTCCTCGGTGGCAAGGCTCCGGGGGTGGATGAGATCCGTCCTGAGTACCTCAAGTCTCTGGATGTTGTGGGACTGTCTTGGCTGACACGTCTCTGCAACATCGCGTGGCGGTCGGGGACAGTACCTGTGGAATGGCAGACCGGGGTGGTGGTCCCTCTGTATAAGAAGGGGGACCGGAGGGTGTGTTCCAATTACAGGGGAATCACACTCCTCAGCCTTCCCGGTAAGGTCTATTCCAGGGTGCTGGAGAGGAGAATCCGACCGATAGTCGAACCTCGGATTCAGGAGGAGCAGTGTGGTTTTCGCCCTGGTCGTGGAACACTGGACCAGCTCTATACTCTCCATCGGGTCCTCGAGGGCTCATGGGAGTATGCCCAACCAGTCCACATGTGTTTTGTGGATCTGGAGAAGGCATTCGACCGTGTCCCTCGTGGTGTCCTTTGGGGGGTGCTCTGGGAGTATGGGGTCCGGGGCTCTTTGCTAAGGGCTGTCCGGTCCCTGTATGACCGGAGCAGGAGCTGTGTTCGCATTGCCGGCAGTAAGTCAGACCTGTTCCCGGTGCATGTTGGACTCCGCCAGGGCTGCCCTTTGTCACCGGTTCTGTTCATTATATTTATGGACAGAATTTCTAGGCGCAGCCAGGGGCCGGAGGGGGCCTGGTTTGGGAACCACAGGATTTCATCTCTGCTGTTTGCAGATGATGTTGTCCTGATGGCTTCTTCGAGACAGGACCTGCAACAGGCACTGGGGCGGTTTGCAGCCGAGTGTGAAGCGGTTGGGATGACAATCAGCTCCTCCAAATCCGAGGCCATGGTTCTCGACCGGAAAAAGGTGGTTTGCTCTCTCCGGGTGGGTGGTGAGTCTCTGCCCCAAGTGGAGGAGTTCAAGTATCTCGGGGTCTTGTTCACGAGTGAGGGAAGGATGGAGCGTGAGATTGACAGGCGGATCGGTGCAGCGTCTGCAGTGATGCGGTCGCTGTATCGGTCCGTTGTGGTAAAGAAGGAGCTGAGCCGGAAGGCGAAGCTCTCGATTTACCGGTCAATCTACGTTCCTACCCTCACCTATGGTCATGAGCTTTGGGTAATGACCGAAAGGACAAGATCGCGGATACAAGCGGCTGAAATGGGCTTCCTCCGCAGAGTGGCCGGGCGCACCCTTAGGGATAGGGTGAGGAGCTCGGTCACACGGGAGGAGCTCGGAGTAGAGCTGCTGCTCCTACACGTTGAGAGGAACCAGCTGAGGTGGCTCGGGCATCTGCTCAGGATGCCTCCTGGACGCCTCCCTAGGGAGGTGTTCTGGGCATGTCCCACCGGGAGGAGGCCCCGGGGAAGACCCAGGACACGCTGGAGGGACTATGTCTCTCGGCTGGCCTGGGAACGCCTTGGGGTCCCACCGGAGGAGCTGGAGGACGTGTCCGGGGTGAGGGAAGTCTGGGAGTCCCTGCTTAGACTGCTGCCCCCACGACCCGGCCCCGGATAAGCGGAAGAAAATGGATGGATGGATGGATACTGTCAAAAAATTGCAATGTAATAAATGTAACGTATGTGATATACAAGGTTTTGCTGTAACCTGCAGGTGGTTATTTATGCTTCAAACCAAAGAATAACTGTAAAAAATAACCCAACAAAAAACCCTAAGTGTATCCAGCTCTCACCTGTAAATATGATTTACAGTGTGTGTGCATGTGTGTGCGTGCGTGTGTGCGCGCGCGTGTGAAATGTGCAAAATATGATTATTTTAATGCTCAGAATTGGTACTTGATAAGTGATCCCATCCAGGCTTTAACCCTGAGCCTGGCATGTCCTCCCTGATCTGGGCCAGAGCATCGGAGTTGCTGGACACGTGACCTAAAAGACCAAAATGAGTGTCCCAGAGCACTTCCATTAAATGTAGTTTACTTCCTCATGTCGAGCCAGTTTTGGACAACCTCACTCACTGATTCCCCATCACTATTTATTCATTTCTTCATTTATGTATTTTTTATTTATTTTTTTGTCCACCAGATGTCAGCAGAGATATAATTGTGATGTACATTTAACCTAGTCCTATATCAATTAACATCCATCATATGAAAACGATTGGTATCATATCATATTAAATTATAGTATTATATTTACATTCAATAATAAAATGATAAAACAGAAGTAAGTTATCCTCCAAGTAACACATCCAATGAAACTGGTGTTGAAATAAAAAAAATTCTGTTTGAGTAAAACTGTTACAGATATAGTAAACAAAATGAGACATTGTTGTTGACCAAAACTATCAGCTAAAACTAAAACAGAATTATTTAACAAAATCATACATCATTTCAGTCAAATGACAAAACCTAAGATTTTCTCTCTGTCCCTGTTGCTTGGTTCTTTTGTAGTGAAATTCTACAGTTTACAGATAATATTCTACATATAGAGGAGCCTAATACATAGACTGCATTTAATGCACACTGTGAGCCATGATTGTTTTGATAAACATTAATCAATTAAAAATTCCACTTTTCAATGACAGAACCTCAAACCAGATCATAAACAAACTCAATGTTAAAGGAACAAGTGTTTACATGTCCCAAGAAACAATACAAATAAGATTTCCCGTTTGACCAAAACTCTTTGATTAAATGACCATGACGGTTCTGTTGTAATTACTTTTATATTTAATGATCTCAATGTAAAGTATAAAGTTGGTTTAAAACAACAGAGATGATTCACGTGTGTATAGGTCCTCATTTCCTCTTGCAGTCTGCATCATGCTGACTCAGTCTGAAACCTGAGCAGGAGGTGGTGGGCAACAGAGCTGCTCTCTGCACAAGTGCAACTGCTGCAGGGCCTGTATCAGGAGGACACACTTTCAGTGTCTTATGCAGCACCACTGCTTTTCACCACACTATCAGAATTCTTTTTATTCATACTCATTATTTTTGTAAAAGACATGCATTTACAACCAGATGGAATAGGGTTCTCACATGTCACAGAAACATAAATATCAACATTAAATACAGCAGCTTCCGAGGCAGGGCAAGTTTATTTGTATAGCACAAATCATACACAAGGTAATTCAAAGTGCTTTACAGAACAAGAAATACATTAAAATCACAATACAAATAAAAACATTAATAATCACAAATAATCATCATGAAATTAAGATTAAGAGAGAAAAGTGCAGAATAAAAACCTTTCAGTCGTATGCACAGTTAAACAGAACTGTTTTGAGCCTGGATTTAAACATGGTCAAAGTAGAGGCCTGTCTCACATCTTCAAGATTGTTCCAGGTTTTAGCTGCATAAAACTGAAACTCTGATTCCTCATGTTTAGTCCTGACTCTGGGCACCAGCAGGAGGCCGGTCCCTGAAGTCCTCAGAGTGTGAGATGGTTCATATGGCACTAACATGTTGGAGATGTTCTTTGGTGCTGGTCCATGGAGAGACTTGTTCACAAGCAGAGCTGCTTTAAAGTCTATTCTCTGAGCCACAGGAGCCAGTGCAGAGACCTGAGCACAGGACGTATGTGCTTGTATTTCCTGGTTCTAGTCAGGACCCGAGCAGCAGTGTTCTGGATGTACTGCAGCTGTGTTAAGGCTCATTTGGAGAGGCCTATGAGCAGGCCGTTACATTAGTCTAACCTACTGGAGACAAATGCATAGATAAGTCTCTCTTCCTCAACCCTCTCTCCAGTTAATATAATTCTGTGTCTCCAATATTTATAAACTTCCTTTTTAAAAGGAATAACATTTTAAAATAAAATTCCTTTTTAGCCTGCTCTCCAATAAGCTGTGAACTGCCCTGTCTGTTGGAAAGCACAGAGATGCACTTTCTTAGAAGTTGGGCTGCTTTACAAAGTACAAGCTCAGAGGCTTGGGGTGTGGGTAAGCCTTTTACTGTAAAGAGAGATCTGTAGCATTTACCAGAAGACACGACAGGATGTTTCGTCACGGCTGCGGTTGGGCGGGGTAAGGGTCTTGGGTTGCTGTATGTGTATATAGATATTTACCTCAGATGTCACATAAATAACTGCATTAACGAGACGTATGCGATTATGAGATGTGCAAAAACTCCATGGCACTGCAAACTCTATGGTCAGGTAGAGAACTGTGCAGTTCAGTTAGAAGTTTGTGTGAAACTGGAACAGAAAACTTTGAAGAGAATGACACCACACCCGTCTGAAGAGAATGATCCCACCCCAGTGTGGTTGATGATTAGCATTTGACTTTTAAAGTAAATTTGTAATAGTGAGCATGGCGCATACTTCCTAAAACTAAGAGGAAGTATTTTGTCATTCTGTGTACTTTAAATGTAAAGAGTATGGGCTTAATTTTTGCTTCCATCTTTGCCTTTCACACACAAATAAAATGATCCATCTCAATTGTGAATATTTAAAGGTCCACTTTGTAACTTTTCTGGTGGAGTGTACCGCACCTACTTGTCTCCATACTCCATACATACCAAATGTATCTATCTCCATGAAGACAAGCAGGCCAAGTTACAGGTCAGAAGATTTGTAATTGAATAGATGCTCGATAAATAACTTTAATGCCATGTTATATAATAATCAAGGCAAACCAATAATATCTCCGTGGAGATGAGAAGGCGGTGGACCCCTACCAGGTTACATAGTTCACCTTTAATAAGAACAATAAAATATGTTTCTTTATGTTATCATTATCTGCTGATCTTTGTTGGGTTCAAATTAGGTTGCAGTGTTATCGTCAAATTTTATCTGAAGCCACAAAAAAAAAACAAAGGCAGAAAAACTTAGTGGTTTTAAGATAAAAAATGAAGACAGCTATTTACACAGACCATGTAAAGCATAATTCTTTATTTGTCAACTTAAATAAAAGTAAATCAATAAATATAGCCATTCAACATAAATTTATAAATTAAATAAAAATTGAGGAACATAGGAAGAAATAAATAAAATTTTAAATTACAATATGTCAGTATAAAAACCCTTCTGCCAAGAAAGGCCTCTGCGTGTAGTTCACTTCTCGCACCCGTATTCAGTTTTATTATTGCACTGTAAACATCCACGGGTGATCAACAAATAGCAGATTTGAACAACATGGTTAGCTCAGGTTAAATGTGTTTCATCACTTCAGTATTTCATCAATATATCTAATATTTACTATAGTTATAAATTGCTGGTTCATTATTGACATAGTAAAACAATCTTCTGTAAAACAATCTGTAGGCAATTGGGTTTGTTCTAATATAGTGATGTTTTTGTTGCTTTTTGCTGGAGGAAATCTGAATTTACCCCTTTCTAACTTTAGATTGTTTCTGAGCTCTTTCAGTTTGTCTTCGTCTGCGTCTCCTCTTGTCATTGTTCACCAGAGAGCTGGCCTCTTCATACAGCCACGGCAGTTCCGCCAATGCTTTGCTCTGGACCACCAAGTCATCAGTCTGGGAACAAGAGAGAGGATGTTTAAAGAAACACCTTAAACAGCTCAAATAAAACTGTGTGCTGTTCTTTGATTGCACGGTTAGAAACACGGGTGTACTTCTTCTTAATTAGGCTCCATTAACTAACCAATTGTTTCAAACAGTGTTTCTCGTAGGTGGAGCATAATCTCAGCTGTGGTGGTAAACTTAGCTGCCCTGTGACATTCTATTAGAAGTGGCAGACGTTCTGTGCCTATGCCACCTACGACCATCACCTGGCCCAATACATTCATAAAAATAAGGAGGAAAAATGTTTTGCTTATGGACCTAACAAAGATATCTATAAACTGAGAAGAGCGGGATTAGAACAGATGATATTGATATTTTAAAGCCACACTTTTTAGCCCCCCAAAATATATACTAAAATAAAAGCATGTTTTTTTCCATTTTGGTTGAGTTTATCACACAGTAAAATGTAGTAAAAATGTGTTCTTACTGTGAGTAGGTGTACGTCTCCACAAACCTGAGTAGGCTTGCATCTCCACCGGCCTCCACCGGCATATTTCCATGGAAATGTTGTTCCTTTTCACTATAATCTTCCACAATATGGCATAAATCTATCTCCTTGGAGAATGTTCCATATGGTTTTAATTTCTTATTTCCATGGAAGCATGCGGGTGACGTGCCACCTCTAGAATGTTGTGTGCTGTACCTTTAATATAATCAATGATAATGTGGACACACCGTAATGTTTCGTAGAGACTGCAGTTTGGTCAGAAGTTTCTCCTGCTCCTGGTAATGTTTGTCCTTCAGAGTGTTGACCTTATCGAGAATGTAGCTCAAGCCGTTTCTGACAGTGTCACTGGAGCCAGTGTTAGAGTTTGCATTAGCAGGACTGTCCATATTGGGCCCTGGGGTCGGGAGCTTCTCCAACATTTTCTTTAACAGTGTGTCGTAGGTTTCCAAAATGCCTCCCAAGAACACTTTCCTAACCTGAACAAAGACATTCAAAATAGTGGTTAGCTACAGTTGACTGCTGAACCCTGATATCGGTGTAAAACATGTGTTATAAGTTCATTTCACAATGGAAAACTTTGTGATTTCCCCCCCAGTTGAGTGGGCTTGAATGATAAGGTACAAATCTTTCAGACTCACTTCAAATAACAGGATCTAGAAACACGCGGAAAATACTGAGTAACAGGAGCTATTTTTAGATGTGACCGATGTGAGAGTGATAATAGTGAAAATGTCAAAATCAAATTGGGTTAAAAGGCTGAATACTAGACTATAAATAGCCTGCTATAGTCTGTGCTCACATGTCAGATAAAGCTAAGTTTAAATAATCAGTGGTTATTTTTAAGGCAGTTTTGAGAAAAGCAAATTGTTGCCCAGAATGTCTAAACATTTGTTAAAGAGAGAAATGTACTTAAATACAAGCTCAAGTTCTGTAACATAATATTACATTACATTTTGAGGAGAGGAAGTCTAGACTAGATTTCATTTTCGCGTGTGAGATGCAGAAAAACCACAAAACCTCAGGAAGCCCGAGCTCATAGATAGGAGTCAGCTGTAGAGGACCTAAATACTATAAGATATCTCACAGTAGCTGGCAGCGCTACACAGATGATAACTGCACATCAAAATTATGCTATATGTTCACTGTAGAGAGAGAGAGAGAGAGAGAATTTTTTTTTTTACCTCCTTCACTTTAAAGGTCTCTCTGGGGAAAACTGGTTCGCCATTATATCTTTCTTTTTTTGGAATTTTCTGTGAGGAAAAAAACAACTGATTAAAAGTACATCGTGTTAAGAGTGAGTCTAGAAGTGTGTGTATGTGGTCATTGGCCTCTGAGCATATAGGGGGACTCCAGATGTGTGTGTGTGTGTGTGTGGTCATAGTTGTCTAAGCATATATCTGAGCATATGTCTGAGCATACAGGGGGCTGTTTGCACCATCACAACT